>NW_020955221.1:0-19414 GCF_003031625.1 Empidonax traillii
AGGTGGTGGATTCACCATCCCTGGAGGTTTTTAAGCAGAGATTGGATGTGGCCCTTAGTGCCATGATATAGTAATTGGAGTTGGATCAGGGGTTGGACTTGATGATCTTGGAGGTCTTTTCCAACCCAATCTATTCTATGATTCTATGATTCTATGATTCTATGATTCTATGATTCTATGATTCTATGATTCTATGATTTCTTTCTAGATTTTCCCTTGGCATTCCATGCAGAAACAGACTTCTGCTTTGGAGCACCTGCTGGAAAACAGTTATTGAAGGATACTTAATCTCTTTTTTAAGACTTGTCTGCACATCTGCTAAAGACATGCTGCTTCTGTTGACTTTTCCCTTGCTGGACATCTCTTTAGTAGTAATCATATAACAGTAACCTGCCCTATGCTGGGGAGGATTTTTTTTGTAGAATCAATTGCTTTCTCTCTTGTTTATTATGTTTCCAGGCATCCACTTGAGAACATCACTAAGGAAGATTTTGTGAAGTGCTGTCTACACTGTAAATTGTAATAAATGTCTATGATAGTTAACCTAATTTTTAAATCTATTTTTAATCTTTTATCTACACATCATTGAATGAGCTTATGTTTCAGGGCATGAGCTAAGAATTTTAAAGGTACGGTAATTTTTACCTGCCAACCTTCAAAAGATTCCTTCATGATATGAGAAGGACACTAGAAAGGAGCTCACGGTCCAAGAAGAATAAACTCTTTATCTTGCTGCTGTTATGCCTGTTTGACATAGAAGGGATGGAGTCTGGTTTTATTCCAACAATATTAGAACATGCTTTTTAAATTACTTGTAATTTTCATTGAGATGTTGATTCTCCAAAACTAAGAAGTCCTATTTAAAATTAAAAAGAGGTTAATTTGATGACCTCAACTTTGTTCAATTGTTACTAATGCATTTTATGCTAATTAAGCATGTTATCTCAATAATTCCAGGAGGGAAAAACAAAACTTTTAAGGTTCATACTAATCTAGCACCCTGTGGCTGTATGCTTCTACTTCTTTCATTTTAATGTACCAATTATATGCATTATACCAATAAATATGTCATAAAGAATCTATCATTTCAGCAACCCTTGAGCTGCAAAAGCTTTAAATCATATTAAAATATGTGAAGTAGCATCTTTCCTAAAAGAGTCAAAAGAAAGAACAGGATAAAACATTATTAGTGTTTCCTGATGATGAGATCTTAAAAGCTCCAAATCAGTTGTCCATGTATAATAGTAAATATAATACTGAGGAAACATAGAGTTACTGCACTCAATAAATACATTTCATCCCTTAGGTAATGATTTGTCATTTTCAACTTTCAGTCCCTCACTTTTAAACATTAATAATGGTCTTAAAATTTAGCTCTGCTCTATTATAAAATAGTTCTCCTATTTTGCAGCTGCATCCCAGTTCTCTGAACAATCATTGTAGACCTAGCCTATTAAAGTGATACAAATTACTGTATTAGATTTTTTTCAATGAGTTTGGTACTTGTTAAGGAAGTTCGACATCCTTAATTTGCAGTACAGGTCTGTATCTTTTTGATTTATTGGCTAAGACTTTTGCAGTGACTTGGTCTGGACCAGAATTTAACTCTCTCCATATCACATGATGTAGCTTTCTAGTACTGATACAAGCTCTGAACAGAGTTGGAGATGAGTAGCAACCTCAAAACCTTCAGCAGGGCAAAGACTGTAGTGATTTTTTCCAGTGTTTACACTGTCAGTATGACTTGTGTGTTATTATGATGGAAAGTCTCATACTTAACAAAAGAGAAAAAAATCAGGTTTATTTGTCTCATTAAATATTTTTCTTCCTCTAGGTTATTTTAGTATTAAAAAAAAAAGAATTGACGAATTGTGAGGAAAAATCTTACTATCAATAGTTTTGATGCTTTCCACAGTGTGACGTGAAACAAAAAGCTTTTCATCCTGAAAATGTTAATTTTTGAAAAATACTGAAAGATTAAATAATTATCATATATTCATTTCTATATTTTATATCAACTGGAGTATATAAGCAGATATAATCACATAATGCCCCAAAATATGGTATTTTATGCTTATGCTTTACTATGACACTGTCACATAACATAAGCAGAAATAAATACTCATCTCAAAAAAATGTAAATTTCTTCTGATTTGTTTGATGTTTTTTGAACAAGAAAATCTTTTTAGTTGTTTTGATTTAAAGAGAAGATGACTTATGAAATTCCAGAATAAATGTATGAAAATTCATTCAAGTCTATCTGTATTATCATAGAGGTGATTTTTCCCAAACCTCAGCTCTGAAAAGTAGCCAAGAGAAATCAAATGTAAATTTAATTACATATGTGTTTCCCCCTTTATATAGCCCATAGGCACATGAAAGTTGCCTTTCTTTATGAAGCTGAGCCTGGTCTCTAATCAGACTAGAAAAAAGACCAACACTGATGTACGTTATACACAAACTGTAACACAATAGCGCTATCAAATTTTTGTCAAGCAATTAAATTTTATGCTGGGCTAATTCAATTTTGTTGCTGTTTTATTAAGTCGTATCAAAAAACCCTAAATCTATTCTCTTCAGTAAATCACAAGTTTCAAGTTTTACAAATTTCCTAACTCAGACCCCTCATTCTGCTACTTTGATATATTAAATATCCAACAAAGAATTTTCAGGGTCATAAATCTAGAGTGATAAAATTAATCCTATTGCTGAAGAGAAATAAATATTTTATTGCAGTTTTATGAGCTTTTGTTCCTTTTTCACTCGCAAGTAGGTGTTGTTTAGCAGTAGAAAGATATTTAGCTGCTGAAAAATGTATTAGAAACAATACAGTAGTAATAGAATTCATATCTACAAAGCTGTTCACTTTTTAGAATGAAGGTCCAAGAATATCTGAAGGAAATCTTAAAACACAATATTGTAAATAACAATACAAGACTGTTTATTCTCTTTACATTATAGACTCCAGGAATAATTTTACTCTTATTAGTAATTTCACAATGGAAATTTTCTGCAATTTCACCTGAACAATAGCTATGCAATCTAATTCACTAAACAAAAATGAAACTTTCAACCTTAGAAATCAGAAATGCTAATGTAATTAATCTAATTAATAATTCATTTTCTTTCCATTTTTTCTTTCTTAGAAATGCAAAGAAATTTTAAGAGTGGACATGTTCATGCAGTGATCATTACAGAAATGAGTCTGTCACAACATACACTGCATTTCAAATCCGTGTTATCTGAGATATAATGAGTGTGTGGGAAGGTCTCAGGGGCCCTGTATAGTGTTTCTCACAATTAAGAAATGGGTTTGGGAGAGTGGAATGTACAGGTAGGAATTTCCATCAGAGTAGAAACATGGAGAGGGATCACAGGGTTCAGTTTTATATATTATACAGAGGGAATCACTTTCATCAAAGTAGTGTTGCAGATAAGCAAAGTGGGACAGTTCTCTGCTATGATTGCATGTTGTACAGGCATTCTCAAATATCTGGAATTTCTCTAAAAGCCCCATTCCAATTTCACAAATGGTTACCTGAAAATTTGCACAGACTATGATAACTCCAAGGCCCTGACAACTCAAAGTTTCTTAGTCCAGTGATTTGGCTAAATGTGAAGAAGAGATGACCCATAATACCTTGACAAAACAGTGTATCCAGAAAAAAATATTTGTCTTCAGAAATGCACAGAAACACTGAAAGCATCAGATAGCTACAAAGCATTCACAGGTTTGTTTGTAGTTTTGGTGGGGTTTTTTTCACTTTTTTGTGAACTACTAGGTTAGTTTGTTAGTTTTTCTGTGAAGACCTGGTACTTTTTAATGGGCACTGATGTTCCAATTTGGACTATATGACAAATTTTAATCTTTTCATAGTTACTAAGTGGAATGCTAGATTACTAATTCACAGTTGCAAGTGGCAAGCCTTCAGTCCTGGAAGACTGTACAAGCATGGGTAGAAGCTTAAAACAAATAATACATTTACAGAACATCAATAGAAGTTTTCAAAATTATCTGTTTGTTGAGAGATATAGACAAGTTTAGGAAGAGAAATGTCACCAGGATAAACTATGTTTAAATATTAAAGCCAAATATCCACAGGGACGTTAATTCAAATGTATTCTATTGTCCCCCAAAATAAATCGCTGGAACACATATAAAAATTTTCTTTTCAGTTGGTTGTACTTAATAATTTATGTGTTCTCCACTGTCAAATTTGACATTAAATCCCTATCAGACACCTGATTCTGCTTTTCTACTTTTACAGTTTATTGGGAAAAAAGAAGGGAACAAATTAGAGGCAACAAAGGGAACCTTGTGGTTGATGTTTACTACAGGTCCCTGATTAAGGGGAACCTATTGATGAAACCTTCTTGCTGCAGCTACAGCAAGCATCGTGTATACAGGCTCTTTTCCTGCTGGAACTTCAACCACCCTCCTGGGAAAGTAGCACAGTGAGCTGTAGGTAATCCAGGACACTCCTGAAATGCATGAATGGAAGATAACTTGCTCATCCAGGTAATAGATAGACCTATCAGTGGGAATTTTTACTGGATCTAATGGTCACTAATGTAAGCAAGTTAATCAGAAACATCAATACTGGAGGCAACCTGGGCTGCAGTGATCATGCATTGGTGGATTTTTAAGTTCTGAGGGATATGGGTCAGGTAAGGAGTAAGGTTAGGTCCCCGAACTTAAGGAAAGCACACTTCCATCTCTTCAGGGAGACAGTCAGCAGGATTGCCTTGGAGACTGCCCACTGGGACAATGGAGTGGAACCAATCTTTAGGGAAGTATTCCATAGAGAGCAAGAGCTAGCAATCCCCAGGAGCAAAAATCTGGCAAGGAAGGCAAAAGACCAGCATGGCTAAGTAGGGGAACTGCTGATCAAACTAAAGATAAAAAAACAAATGAACAGGCAGTGGAAAGGACAGGTGACCTGGGAAGAGTATATGAAGAGAATGAAGTTTGGTAGTTCACTGGATATAGGGATGGGGTGAGGAACTGAACCTGGTAAGGGATGCAAATAATCAATACAAGGGCTTCTACAGGCATGTTAACCAGAAAAGGAAGGTCGAAGGAGGTGTACCCCACCCAAAAAAACAGGATGACAAACAGGTAACAATGGATGAGGAGAAGGCTGAAGTATTTATTAATTTTTTTGCCTCAGTCTTCAATGACAATCTCTCTTCCCAATGCCCACTCTCTTCTTGAGCGGACAGCAGGATGGAGGCTACTTACACTCCCTACCACTGTAAGTAAAAATCAGGTTCATCATGATCTAAAGAAGTTGAATGTGCATAAGTCAATGGGACCCGATGAGATACAGCTGAGGGTGTTGAGGGAACTGGCTGATGCAATTGCCAGGACACTCTCCATGATATTTGACAATTCACGACAGTCAGGTGAAGTCCCAAGGGAATGGAAAAAAGAAAATATTATACCCTTCTCTAAAAAGGGTAGAAAGAAAAGGGAGAATTATCAACCTGTCAGCCTCCTCTCTGTGCCTGGGAAGATCATGGAAAAGACCCTCCCAGAAGCTATGCTGAGGCATGTGGAGGACAGGGAGGTGACTCGACAGACAGCAAGGCTTCGCCAAGGGCAAGTCCTGCTTGACCAACTTAGAGGCCTTCTGTGGTGAAGTAGCTACATCAGTGGCAAGGAAAGAGCTGCAAATGTCATTTATCTGGACTTGTGTAAAGCCTTTGACACAGTCCCCCACAACACTCTGCCCTCTAAATTGAAGTGAGATGGGTTTGATGGGGGGACTGTTAGACAGATAAGAAAGTGATTAGACAGCCCCATCCAGAGGGTAGTGGTCAATGGCTCAGAGATCTGATGGACATCAGTGACATGTGGTGTCCCTCAGGGGTCTGTACGGGGACCAGTGTTATTTAATATCTTCATCCATGATGTAGACAAGGGATTGAGTGCACACTCAGCAAGTTTTCAGATAATAGAAAGCTGAGTGGTGTAGCTGAAGGGCAGGATGCCACCCAGAGGGACACGGAGAAGGTCAAGAAGTGGGCCCATGGGGAACCCCCATCGTTTAATAAGACTAAGTGCAAGGTGCTACACCTGAGTCTGGGCAACCCCTGGTGTCAATACAGGCTGGAGAATGAACAGATCAAATGAATCTCTGCCAAGAAGGACTTGGAGGTGCTGGTGGATGAGAGGCTGGAACTGATGTGGCAGTGTGCATTGGCAGCCCAGAAAGCCAACTGTATCCTGGGCTGCATCAAAAGCAGCATGGCCAGCAGGTCGAGGGAGGTGATTCTGTCCCTCTACTCCACTCTGGTGAGATCCCAGTTAGGGTATTGCGTCCAGCTTCGGGGTCCCCAGCATAGGAAGAACATTGACTTTTTTAGTGAGTCCAGAGGAGGGTCAACAAGTTTTTTAGAGAAATGAGGCACCTCTCCTATGAAGAAAGGCTAAGAAAATTGGCATTATTCAACCTGGAAATAAAATGGCTTTGAGTTTACCTATTGCAGCCCTCCAGTACCTGCAGAGAATCTACGAGAAAGATGGAGAGGGACTGTCTACAAGAGTATGAAGTGACAAGACAAAGGGGAATGGCTTCAAGCTGAAAGGCAGTCAGTATAGATGAGGTATTAGGAAGAAATTCTTTACTGGGAGGGTGGTGAGGCACTGGCACAGTTGTCCAGAGAATCTGTGGATGTCCCATCCCAGAAGCGCTCAAGACTGGGTTGGATGGTCTTTGAGCAGTCTGGTCTTGCTGGTGGCATTCTTGCCCATGGCAGCAAGTTTGGAGCTTGATGCTGTTTAACGTTCCTTCCAACTCAGACCATTCTGTGATTCTATGATTGTCTTTTAATTCTCAGCAATAAGAGTACCTGAAATATAGCAAAAAACTTCAATAATACTTCTTTTTCTGGTAGTACAACATACTGCCATTGCAAACCTGCATCATCTGTCCTTTCAATGCAGCTTGCAGCCCTCGTTTTCCTGGGGCGAATGTGGAGGTGTTTTATTTTTTATCTTTTTCTTTAAATGGGGACAGGGAAGTCCTTAAATGCAGAAGAATCAGAACAGTGCTGACTTTGTAAGCAACCATTTATTACAGAGAATAGCACAGAAAATGGAAACTTGCACAATGAAAAATATCTTATGGAAAGCATTGGAGGAACCATGGCATAATTTTAATGGTATGAAATTAAAAGGATTTGAAATCACACCATCATTGCTCCTCCTTGTTCTTTTAAGCCTGGAGATTAAAAGAATTTGGCTTTTTTTTTTCCTTCTAGTTTTTGAAAAACAATGGATGGTGCTTTTTCCTCAGCAAATGTAAGATATTTCCCTAATGCATGTGAAATATTTAATAGCATGATAGAGCTAGTTTTGTATTAATATTTTTCAGCAGATTAGGGTGATACTATCATTTCTTATAGGTCTACTTCATAATTTCTAGCCTGCGGCTTCTTTAGTAATGAGAATACTAAGAAAAACGAAGGATTTCTGTAATGTTTATCTGATTATGTCAAATTATAACGTTACCTGCAGTTGTCCTCAGTAAATGGTTGAGTTAGCTTGACACCTTAATTTGGTTATTCAACGTCATGTTTTTAAAACTTAGGCAAGTTAATAAAAATAGCTTTTTCAAGAGTTCGAGCGCTTTTATTTTTATTCTTTGACAATGCAGCCATCCATTTTTACACTGTTCAAAAGGAAAAGGGACACTTGCGTTTCAAAATCTCAGCCCCTGTTAGTCCATATGGGAGATAGCAGGAAATTAAGTAAGACAGTTCAGGTTCTCAGCTGTCAAATCAGGCAAAATCCTTCTATGGCTACCATGTATGAAATCAAGAATTAATGTTTCCTAGAAATAAGTATTGAAATCTCACTAGGGATGTGTTAATTCTGATTACTCAAGTGAGTAGGTAAGTTGTAAATTTTTTACAATATTTTCACAGCTATTTTCAATTAGAAACATTCAAATCCATCTAGATCTGCACAAACAAGCAAACACATGAAGGTGAAAGAGGGCCCATATACCTTGAAGTATGCAACTCTTTTAATGCTTTTTTATTTTGTTCCCATCAAACTCAATGTGAAGGTTTTCCAAAGGAAACAGAGACACCATTTCTGGTACACACAGAGAAAAAGAGTTAAAATATTCATACTCCCTTTTCCTTCCCTGTGTCCCAGCTACATCAATGATAAAACCTAGTGAAGGATTTTTGATTATGAAAGATTTTGTGGAGACACAAATAGAGAATCATCTGTGGAATAGGAAGTACAGCATTACAAAATCTAGAGGTTCTCAAAATGGTTTTTGACTTTGCTGAAGTGATGGAGACAATTCTGTTAGTTTCTTTCACACACTGGATTGCATTGCACCTTTTAGAATGTTAAAGACGAGCACTGCCCTTCCAGAATTTTAGCAGCCACACAGAAAATCACTGGTATATAAAAAAGACCTCCATCTCTGAATTTTCTATAAATCATTCAATAAATTATTTCCTATAAATCATTCCAATAAAACCTTCAAAGTACTGATCCAATTTATATAATGAATGGCTACAGGTAAGAATCTCAGCTCTATATGAATTCATAATCCCCAATACAAATAAACTGCTGGTTACTGGCATGGTTTCTATTGAAAAATTATTAGGAAATTTTATGGCAAAAAATCCTGCCATAAAAATGTCACTACGTTTTTGTTTGAAACAATATTGCCTCAAAATCCTTTCAACTATTTACAAAAAAAAAGTCCTCTTTGCAATATTTAATGTGTCTAGTGTAAGGTCTACAGTAAATTTTGTAATAAACTGCAAAAAACCTCTTGGTAGCTGAGTGAGTTTGATTTCTACAGTCAACAATAATGGATTTAATAGTAACCAGGAACAATTTTTTCACTGGGGAGATTAGGATTTTGATGATGAATCTAGATGTGTATTGCAGTTTTATTTAAATCTGAAAAAAAATCCACTTTAAAACATTTTATTTTTAAGGGAACTGCAGCATTCTTGTTAAAAGAATCAACTTAGTTTTGTATTTTCATGGAATTTATAATTGAGATTTGCATAATTCACTTTGAAAGAGAACTTCAATATAGTTTTTCCAAGTTCTACACATTCACTGAAACTTCTTTTAGCAAACAGAAGCTAAGAAGCAATGTATTATCAGAAATAGAATGAGTCAGGATTATGTGAGATTTTTTTTTCTTCATGCCCTAGTTACAGGGGCTGGGACCTAGTTTATCACTATGTGGGTATAAAAAACTGTGTATGCTACATCCTCTGTGTGATTTCTGATGGACTGTTAATAAATGGATTATTTGCAGCTGCTGCTCAGGGCACACCTGACACCTCAGGCTACAAGCTGGGTGTTAAAGAATCCTTCGAGGAGTGTTTTCTTTGTCTTTACACCAGTGACTCAGCCGTGATGACTCCCCTCCAGTGAGGCATTAGTTCCTTTACGCCCAGCCTGAGGGGTCATCTCTCCTAACGAGGCATAATGAACTGGCATAATAGGCAGCTGCAACAACCTAGACCATCAATTCCAAAAATGTCCCATGACTCACAGAGTTAAATCACCAGTTGTGAAACCACCCATCCTTGGGGAGGTACTGGGCTTTCCCTCCTGAACCTGACCATATATAACCTTGGAGTTTGGAGACTTCTGGTACCAGCCATCAGATCCAGAGGAGAAACAGAACTTCAACTGACTACAGCTTCCACTCCTAACAAGTCTGTAATCATTAATTCAACAGAGCTGCGACCATCTGAACCAACAGGTTTCTTTCCCTTTTTTTCTGCACACAAGAGGGTCATGTGGTGCTCAGCACATGGATTGACAAACACTGTTCTGTTCTTGTCCCAGGGTGCAGGGTTATATATCTACCTTTGTGGGTTAAAACCAGTTTTACTCTGTATAATTGTATTTATTTGTTGCAGTAGGTTCTCAGTGTATGAG
Source organism: Empidonax traillii (assembly GCF_003031625.1). Taxonomy (NCBI): domain Eukaryota; kingdom Metazoa; phylum Chordata; class Aves; order Passeriformes; family Tyrannidae; genus Empidonax; species Empidonax traillii. The sequence continues at coordinate 9,938 of NW_020955221.1, forward strand.
AGAAGAAAGAGGTTTTTAATGTTAAGTGAACATGTTTCCAAAATGGCTTTTTTACAGTCTTTGTGCAAACTCACCTTCTTCTTCCCAGGATTCCTAGTCTAATCTCTACTTTGGAATGTCCTGAGAGATACCTGAAAATCTCCCTATTGGTTGTTAACTCTTTCTTATCGTTGGTTGGTTTGTAAGACCTCCTGGACTCCTAATGGTCATTTTGTAATCCCTCCTAAAGCTATTTATATCGCTACCCAGAACAATAAACTCTCTCTGCCTCTCTCCTTGCTGCTGCTGTCGTGTGGGGGCCATGGAGACCTCATGGTGGGGGGGAGGAGGAGGGCACCCTCCCCTCCAGGACTAGAAGTAAAGGGAAAAAACCTCTAATGCCTGGAGTCCCTCTCCCTGTCCAACCTTCAACGTTCATCATTTATTGTAATCTTTTCCATCAGTTGTAACTCTGACTTGTAATCTCCCTTGAGTTGGGCTCATTTCTCCCACTGGTTTACCAGCACACTTCAGACACTCTTTTAGACTTTCTGTTGAATGAGTGGATTGCCAAAACTGCTGTCCTGTATTTTCCAAATTTGCGCATAGTTCATATTCAAATTCACTGAAGTGAACAACAACTTTCAGTGAAAACCATTGCCCCTTATCCTGTCACTAAGGACACCAGAAAAAAATATCTCTCTATCTTTCTTATAAGCCCCCTGATTGAAAGGCCACAAAAGGTCACTCTGGAGCCTTTTCTTCTCAAGGCTCTTAGCCTTTCTTCAAGAAGAGGCATTCCAACCCTCTCATAATTTTCATGGCCCTTCTCCAGTTTCACTCTACAGATCCATGTCTTTTCTGTATTGGGGACCCCAGTGCACACAGTGTAGCATTCAATCTCTTCTCTTAGCAATCTGTGAAGGAAAATTTATCTGTAGGACCAAACAGATGCCTCTCTGGGAGTCACACTCACACCACCTGAAAATTAACTGCTGAGACCAAACCCTCTTTGCAGCAGGCATCTCCAGTGAACTGATGGGTGCCCCATGTGACTTGCTGCACATATCACACTCACACTGCCAGGCAAATTTCTGTTACTGGCTCGACCCTGGATTTCCCATAGCAGAGTCTCAGACCTCTGGTTACTTTAATTGTGGTGAGGTAACAGCTCAAGCTGCAATAACCCAGGGAGGGATCCTGAAAAAAGGAATCCCAGGGCTTTTATACTATTGCAGCCTATGCACTTTATCCTCACACACTCTTTGCACCCTCTGCATGTGTGTCTGGTGGTTGTATTCAGTTTAGGGTTGCTTCTCACTGGGTCCTGCAGAGTCTCTGGGTGACTGGCCACCCTCAGCCGGCTGGCACTCCAGAACTGCTGCCCTTTGGTAGGCAGAAGGGCAGCACCCCTTTCCAGCTCATTGCCCAGGGCTCCAACCTTTTTCCACCAGCCAGGGTACAACCTGCAGTTTGTGCACTAAGCTAGCAGCACTGTGTGTGTTCCACAACAAATTATACTATTTAATAGTGTTTTCACAGTGTGCTCTTGTTAAGCTATTAAAAAGTTTCAGAATGATTGTCAGGTTTCAGATCTTGGGGTTTTTGTGTATAAGACTGCCATTATTTAGAGGTACCTATGTTTTCTTCAGTATGAAGCAAACTCACTGAAGGTGTCCACCACGACCTAAAAATCTGAGAGAGATGTGCAGTCCAGTAAGTGGTATCCTCATTCACACACCTATGAAGGATCTATTTATACACTTTGTGACTTTTTGCTTATTGCAACAGATTTTTAGAGTTTTAATTTTAAAATATCTATGTTAGAAGATATGGCCATGCAGGATGTTTTGCAAGACACAGCTTTCCAGTAACTGTCAAAACTCATTTCACATACTCTAGTACCAGACTGCATGACTAGAAATCAGAGATGACCACTTTGTTATCAGAGCTGCTTTCTGTTCTTTCTTAGATATCAGAACTAGATTCTGGGCAGAATCCCATTAAAACACACAACCAAAGATTAATTTGACCATGTCTGAAAAAATCTTCATCTGTATACTGAGATTTGGTATTCTATGAAAAAGTTTTGTTGGAACTAAACAAGCAAACACATATCTATATATATATGTATATATAGATGTATATATCAGCTTTGCTTTCTGCAACTGTGAAAAGGATAAACACTTCATAAAATCTCCTGCCACAGAACCAAACATATTGAAATGACTTTTTATGGAGATATTGAAACAACAACAATAACAATAACAAAAATTGCAGGGTTTGTTTCTCCTGAGGGTTCAATTATTTTGAGGGCTGCTGGCAAACTTTGATTGATAAATCTAACCTTTTCTTTCCAGGCAATGGTTTGATCACATAGTGATGAGAAAGAGCTGGAGAATGGAAAAATAATATTTGGATTGCAACAGAATAATAAAAATGCAGAGGATGCCTTTGACTTTTACAAAGTGAGAAAAGATTTCCCATTTTGATTGTGTGATGTCAAGAATCACTTCTAAGAGCAAGAAAGTCTGGAGTTTGTATGACCTCCAGAAATGAATTCTCAAAACTGACAAGATTTCTCCAGACTTCCAACTAAGAATTCATAATACATCCAAAATAATTTCAAGTTGTAGTAGCAACACAGGTTGTTCAGCTGCATAAATGACTGAAGTGGTGACCACACATTATATGGGAAATATGAACTAAAGAAAACTCCCCAGCCTACAGGGAAAAGCAGGCAGCCTTTGTATCCAAAACAAATTTATGAAGTTCTCCAACTGGACTTACGCAAAAAACTCATAAAGGATATCCATCATGACATAATTTGACAATTCTGTACATCTTTTTAATTGTTCGTTTACAAAATATTTTTCACTCTCTTCTAAAATACATCTAGCAGCCTGACAACCTCCGTCATTATTTTAGTCAAAACTTCTCCTTCATTCTCTTGTAGAAAAAAGAAAAGCTATCAATCAAAAAAGATGAAGATAGACCATTTAGTTTTATTTTATCATTTTCAACCCCTTTATCTAAGATCCTTCTTTGGTACAGACAAGGGATCTATGCCTAACCTTGGAAGCAATTCCACTGGAAAGGAAGCAAGAAGAGGAAGAAAGTAAAGTTTTGCTTTAAAATATAAGCTTGATCACCAAGTTTTATTTTGAAATTAAATCCCTTAACAATTTTTAAAGTTGTGTTATTTAAATGTTTTCCAATTTCCACAAGCAGCTGTAGAATATTAATTTGAAATGCCTGATTTATTTTGGAATCTGGTAAAGCGATGATTAACTCTGTTGCTTTCTGATTCATACAGTGTCTTCTGAGGTTGGGGAGCATCTCATAAGTAATTTTCAAAATTTAAAAAAAATTGTTAAGAGTTAGGTACACCATCCACCCCAATAAGCTTAAATTTGGAGAAAAGGGTATTTTATGTATCAGGGTCATAGTAGTGCAGAAGACAGAAAGCAGTTAGAAGCATTAGTAACTGGTCTAAAGGGAGCAAGTTCAAATGCAGCTGTTTAAACATGACCATTACAGTAAGAGTCAAGCATGGACATGAAAACCATGATATTTATCTAAGCTTCTAGACATGGCGTATCAGAATGCTGAAAGCCAAATTAGAGTTGCCCTTAGCAAAAGTATGCTGTTGCAAATGTTGTCCTCCTGCATATGATCTCTCTGCCTTTCCTAAGCCATTTGGGACAGATGTAGTATAGTTCTAATATTTTAGTTAATGAAATCACTGCTACAGCTTATGAATAACTGCAGCAAATGGGCTCAGTGTTAAATAGTACTGCGCTTGCAGGTAAGCATGGCCAGCAGATAACCCCCTACATTTCCACTTACTTCTACAGTTTTTTACTGACTGTTTTTTAATATAGAGCTAGTTTTCTGAGGCATGGTGTGCATGTGCAAAATTTAAAAATGAAGAGGTCAGATCTTAAATAGAGACCGTAAATCTGTTTAGCTGTGAAAAATTTATTTTCATTCACTAAACTAATATCTAGTAGCCAGACTATTATATTTCAGCTGCTTTTCTTGTTGTACATACTGAAATGAGAAAATACATTCAAAAATGTAGTAATGCATATATATACCACATATATTCTACTGACATCTCTGTGATATATTGCAAAATTATCCATACAGTAATTTTTTTTCTAGCAACTTAGACAATCTATATTCTGTCTTCTAAGCCATCTCCTTGGATTTATTAATATCTCAACCTCCAAAAAGCTTTATGTATCTGTTTTTATAAAACACAGTAATCATCTATCCCAAGAATTTGGCTCAGTTAAATAATTTTCGCATTCTAATTACACATTATTTCTAATTATGACCTTTGCTCAGTTACAGAAAAAAAAACCAACCAACCAAACAAACAAAAAAAAACCACTAACCAACATTTCAAGCTGGTTATAAGAATTATTGGTTAGTACTGAATGTGCTAAAAACCTGAGCAAGTGTGGCACCAAACCACAGGTGAAAAATTGCAATTTATTTTTGGAAAAGCAACTCATAATTTTGCATAGAAATTCTGTGCCAGCAACACCTGAAACATGTAATGACAGGTGATGTTCTACATGATGTACACTTCATGGATTTGCAAATTCTCAGATTTTAAACACATGAAAAGATAAGGTGCATTTTCAAGGGACACCTAAATTTATACCTGTCATGGTTTAACCCCAGCTGGCAACTAAGCCCCATGCATCTGCTCACTCACTCCCCCACCAGTGGGACTGGGGAGAGAACTGGAAGAGCAAAAGCGATAAAACTTGTGGGCTGAAGTAAGGATAGTTATGGTGAAAGTAAAAGCCATGCATGCAAGCAAAGCAAAATAAGGAATTAGTCCACCACTTCCCATGGGCAGGCAGGGTCAGAGACCAGATTTATTGATTCATTGATTTATTGACTGAAAGGTCGAACAAACCATGCTGTCTGGGGGGCGCGTACAGGGCTAGACCCAGGCCTGCAGCCAGCACAGCTGCACCCACACAGAGCACAGGGCAGAGACAGTGGTGTGGCTGGGCTATCAATCAATAGGGCCGCCTGGTGGCCTACACAGCACCCCTGGAGCTTCCAAGTGGCCACGGCACCCCTCACTTTGGCTAAGGGGACAGTGAGTGGCAGTGAATCAAAGATCCCACCCGGGGGCAGTGGCCAAAGTCTATAAACAGACGCGTATGTGTTTCCTCTCCCCACTTGGCCTCTGCCTTCCTAACCTGTCAATATCTTACCTCCAGAATGGTAAATATCTCTCTCTCTTTCTCTCTTTATTCTTTCTTCTCCAAATCTCTCTTCCTTTACTCTTTTGTGCACCTTAAATACCTATTTTCTGTATTTCTCTTGAGCTTGTGTTTGCTGGGTATAACAAAGGTTCCCTTACTATAGCAATGCTTGCTACTCTCAGTAATCTATTGTAATGCTTTTGGGAAGTTGCACGTTATTTCTGCAAAGCCCATTTTTATCCAAACTCCTATTTTCTCACCTAATTAGAAAAAATCTCTTAGAGAAAAATGTGTCACATTTTTCTCCAAATGTGAACTGGAGGTAACAAACAATCAAAGACTTTGCAATGGCTTGTGTGGGTGAAATCTCTTGAAGTCTAAATTTAAGGTGTACAACCGGTTAAAGTATGGAGCTTCTGGACCAGATGTTCAGCTACCCCCAAGAGAGGAGAACTCCATCATGTGGAACTGTGGCTTGGGAAGTCAAATGCTATCACTCCAAACATCCACTTTTTTCTTTCTTCTTCCACCAACTCTATATGCTGAGGCTAACATATGTTCTGGGATATTGCTTTTGTCAGTTGGGATCAGCTTTCCCAGATGTGTCCCTCCCAACTATCCATGCACCCCCAGGTGCATTGGCAGGGTGGCATGAAAATCAGAAAAGCCTTGATACTGTGCAATCACAGCTCAGCAATAGCAAAAACCTATGTTAACCCTGTGTTCAGCACAAATCCAAAACAAAACCCCATACTAGCCGCTGTGAAAAAAATTAACACTGTTCCACAACACAAAACTCAGAACAATAATTCTCAAGTAAGTATGCATACTTTTATTGCATTTCTCCAGTACAGACCATGGGAAACTGTACTGCAAATGACGTCCACTTATTTGTAACGTTTCTGTGTGATTAAAGCTAACAGCTACATAAATATTGAAGATTTATGAATAAGAAGTGTCATAGAGCATTTTTATGGGTTGTTGATTATCTAGTGTTACCCCTAAACTCCTAAGAAAAGCAAGGATTACTAATAAAATCATTACTACTTTTTTTAATGCCTTTTTTTTCCCTCAGTGTTTAATATTACTGCTCTTGCGAGTAAGAGAACCGTGACTGCAGGAGAAGCATCTTTCTATTTGTGGACCCTAAAATAGTAAGGGGTTATTTGTATCAACTGATTGTTCATGCGCCCTGACAGAATCCATCCCAAAGTACTGAAGGAGTTAGTGGATGTTACAGCAGAACCCCTCTGTCATGACCCACTGGTATGGGACATGATGCTTATTATAAATTCTCATCAGGCTGAAAAAAGACACCAGATCACATGCCAGGGAACTCTTGTGCTTTTAATGTACAGTTGCCATAACTCTGGCATTGAGCCCACTACTTAGACTGGAAAGATGTTGGCTAGCAAGCATTTAATTTTGTTCAGCAAGTTATTGACTCCCACAAAAATGCCTCAAAAGATGCTGGCTAACAAGCCACACATTACCACTACTGGAAGGTCAGCAATGCACATCACACTTCTACAAGTTCCCCACTCCCACAGCAGAGTTCAGTGTAGAGTTTGGAGTGAATATGATAGCCATGTTTTGCTCAGACAAAGCAAGGGACGAAAACAAAGAGCATCACTAGTCCTCAGGTCATGCATTGGTCCTTCCATGTGGATCTAGGGTTGCCAGACAAAGAAAAGGGAAAGCGAGTGAAAAAAACAGAGTGAGAGGGTTGGATCCTCTCCCTCTTATAGTTAACCTGGTGCATGCTTCTTATGTAAACTAGAAGTTTTTATGCTGTTTTGTACATGCATGCACAGCCAACCCTTCTCCAAGAATTGAGTTTGGGGGAAACTGACCATGAGTTTCAAGGCAGAGTAGGAAGTTGTCTCATAACAATGCTGCCCCACCTCAGTGAGACCATGTCCTCCAATCATACCTTTTCTGTAGCAATACTCAAAAGGTTTGAGACAAAATATGCTTAGGTCTGGTCCTCTACACCCTCTCAATCATCTACAAAAGGCCTTGAGAGTCTGAAGACATCTGACTGACTGGAAGCAAGCCAATGACATTCCAGTTTACAAGAATGGTGTGAGGAAAGACCCCAAACAGTAGACAGGTTAGTCTAACCCCTGCCTGGAAAAATTGTGATGGAGAAAACCAAACAAAATCCTATTGAAAGAGATTATAAGGCACATTCAACATGGGACCACAAAGGGAAAGTCTTGTCTAACTATCTAATCTGATTTCCTACTATACCGAGATCATCTGCTCAGTAAGTGAAGAGATGTGGATGTAGTTTTTCTGGATTTAATTAAGGTTTTTGATACTGTCCTTCACAGCACACTTCTGGACAAACTGTCCAGCTGTGAGATAAGCAAGTACACAGTACTCTGTGTGAACTGGCAGCAGGGCTTGAACAATTCTCATGAAAGGGGTTACATCTGGCTGATGGTCTGTCATCAGCAGAATTACTCAGGGTTGAATTCTAGGGCCAGTTCTGCTCAATATTTTATCAATTATCTAGATGCAGAAGCTTAATACATTAGCATGTTTAATGGTAATACTAAAATGGGAGCTGCTGTTGATTCTCCAAGGGAAAAGAGACTATAAAAAAGGAGAGGGGTGTCTGGGCAGCAGTCCTGCAAAAAAAGCGATCTGGGTCTGCTGGCTGGCAGCAGCTGAGTGTGAGTTAGCAGTGTGCCCTGGCAGCCCGGAGGGCAATTCCCATCCATGGGCTGCATCAGACACAGAATCACCATCCTCCAAAAGAAGGGATCATTCCACTGTATTCAGCGTTGATGTAGTCTTACCCTGAGTCCTCTGTGCGGTACTGGGCTCCACAGTTTAATTTAAGAAGAATGTAAAGGTCCTTGGATGCATCCAGAGGAGGGCAACAAGGCTGATGAAAGGGCTGGAAGGCATGTCCAGTGAGGAGCAGCTGAGAACCTTGGGTTTGACAGGTACTGAGAGAAGAAGGCTGAGGACTAAACTGATGCTCTTTACAGCTTCCTGAGGATAGAAAGTGGAGGAGGAGGTGGGAGTCTCTTCTTTCCAATATTCTGTGATGAAATACGTGAGAAGAGCTCATAGCTGCATCCGGGGAGGTTCAGGGTCAACACTGGGAAATATTTCTTTATCAAGAGAGTAGTCAACAACAGAAAAGACTTCCTAGAGAGGTGGTTGATGCTCATTATACCTTCACCAGCGAGTATTTGTGTTCTTCTTATTCTGTTTGCACAGCAAGATTTTGATAGTGAAGCAGGGTGGCTACAAGGATAGCTGTAGAAGCTTTCTCTGTGTCCAGCAAAGCTATTGGATGATTCCCCAGAGAAGCTGCTGGTGCCAGCCAGGCAAGATGGTCCTGCCACTCTCCAAGCTGAACCTATTAGCCACAGCAGTAGCACTTACTAAACATATTTAAGAAGGAGGAAAAAATCTGCTGTGGAGCAACATCCAGAGAGAGAGGAATGAGAATATGTGAGAGAAACAGTCCTGCAGACACCAAAGAGGAGGTATTCCAGGCACTGGAGCAGATATTGTTCTGCAACCCATCTTGAAGATCACAGTGAGACAGACTGTTCCCCTGAAGCCCAATGCCAGAGCAGGTGGATGCTCAAAGGAGACTGTGAACCCATGGGAAGTTTGCAATGGAACAAGCTCCTGGTAGCATAGGTAGAGGAGTCTACATTGCAGCAGGTTGGTAGGGCTTGTGACCCCACAAGTAACCCAAGCTGGAACAGTCAGTTCCTGAAGGACTGCACTCCCTGGGAGGGACCCATGCTGGAGCAGTTAATGAAGAGCTACAGCCCATGGGAAGGACTCACATTCATAGAATCATAGAATCATAGAATAGATTGGGTTGGAAAAGACCTCCAAGATCATCAAGTCCAATCCCTGATCCAACTCCAATTACTATATCATGGCACTAAGGGCCACATCCAATCTCTGCTTAAAAACCTCCAGGGATGGTGAATCCACCACCTCTCTGGGTAGGCTGTTCCAATGCTTGATTACCCTCTCTGTAAAGAATTTCTTCCTAACATCTAACCTAAACCTCCCCTGGCAGAGCTTGAGCCCGTGTCCCCTTGTCCTGTTGTTGGTTGCCTGGGAGAAGAGACCAACCCCCACCTGGCTATAACCTCCCTTCAGGTAGTTGAAGAGAGTGATGAGGTCACCTCTAAGCCTTCTCTTCTCCAGACTAAACAACCCCAGCTCCCTCAGCCTCTCCTCATAGGACTTGTGCTCAAGTCCCTTCACCAGCCTCGTT
>NW_020955221.1:20859-26631 GCF_003031625.1 Empidonax traillii
CTGACAGGCCTGTAGTTACTAGGGTCAGCCTTGCATCCTTTTTTATGGATTGGGGTGATATTTGCCAACTTCCAATCATCTGGGACCTCCCCCGTGAGCCAGGACTGTTGGAAGATGATGGAGAGCGGCTTGGCAAGCTCTTCTGCCAGCTTCCTCATCACCCTAGGATGGATCCCGTCTGGTCCCATAGACTTGTGAGGATCCAGATGATTCAGTAAGTCACCAACTATTTCCTCCCGGAATACAAGGGGGAAATTGGAGACGTTTGTGCAGAACTGTCTCCTGTGGAAGGGACCCCACACTGAAAAAGGGGAAGTGTGAGTAGTCTCCCACTGAGGAGGAAGGAGAAGCAGAAACAACATGTGATGAACTGACCACAGCACCCATTCCCCATCCCTGTCCATAAAATTGCTGAATCATTAATTGAAGAAGTCAGAAGTCTGAGGTGAATGAGGTAGATATTCTTTCAAGAAAAAAGCCAAATAAATTCTGTTTGATAAAACATATGCTAAACAAGACAGTCAGATATACCTTTCACATGAAATTATCCATTAAGTATTTACCAGTTTCATTATATGACACAAGAAATTGAAATCTGATTATTAGAAGTGATTTTTGCTTCTTTCTTCAGTAGAATTCATTGGGAGCTTTGCTCATTATATAAGTTCTATATGAGAATTCAGTACTCTGAAAAAATGAATTTTTCCAATTACATATATAAATAATAGCATGTTATAATAATAGCATAGTTATGTTCTCTAATTTTTCTTAAGCTAGAATAAGACAGAATAGTATTATCTCCTTTCAAAGGTGTTGCAAAGTTATAAAAACTGTGATTCCCGAGTTGTGAGCAACTCATATCTTCTGATCTCCTCTAACACTGCCTGTTGCCCCACGTATCACAGAGGAAGATCTGTTTTCAACAGAGGAAGATCTCTGACCCCACTGCCAAGGGTGTTCCAACAATGCTTGTTTTCAGTGAACTACTCTGAGAGGTGTTTCCAGTTCTCACTGTGATATGCTAGCAGAATCTTTCTGAGTAGAAGACTCCTTGTGTTGTTTGGTTGACTTTCAGACAATGATGACTTTTGAAAATTTTGTTATCTCTGTGTCTAAACCCTAGTGTCAATTTGCTTTTGACACCGCTGCTGATTAATACAGTGCAGATCATAAATTTAGCTGATTTTCGAGGTTCCATTGTATGGTTACATCTTGATATGTAGTTTTAAGTTCGTGTGCCCAAAATCAATGTTACATGCTTGTTTTTTGCCAGATTGGTGAGATTTAGGTGCCCCTACACAAGGGTTTTTGCTCGGATTATGAGTGAACTTTTTTTTCATTATTGCTATCAAAAACAAGTAAACAAGTGACAAGTATTCTTATATACTAGAGTCTAACATTCTAAACTCATAGCAACATGTATTTAAAATTCAAGTCTTTTAAAGCTATTGTTCAACATTACAGTGATCTGATTAGGAATACCAAACATAAATCTGGTTCCAAAGTTATTTTGAGTCCAAACTTACTGTCTGTCAATAGTCCCAGCTCCTCCAGTGGAGTAATCTACAAATTCTCCAAACATGTACATCTAATAGAAATTATCCCAGTTTGTCTGGGGATTTATACTATGTTTCTTATAATAAAAGTAGCCCAGTTTGCTATATCTGACTGGTGGAACATAGGAATGAAAGAAATAAAGGGAATAACACTGTGGTAACTTGAGATTTGAAAAGGTATTTACAAGTGTATCTAATATTTTATTTCACTGTGAAGTTGCCTGAACTTTGATACCCTCAACTATTACTTTAACAGATTTTGTCCTGTGCAGGACAGCTTAAATCAAATTGTTGATACTTACTCAAAATTGGACTACATATATCTTGTTATGTGTGTCCTTTTCTTACTACCTCATCTTCTCTTGCTGCCTTTATTCACACTTTCAGTTGTAAAGGAAATTTGAGTTCTTTAAAATACCTAATATAGAAAGTTATCAAGTTCTTCTCTAGTCAAGGCATTATGTGATTCAAAAATGCTACTTTTACCTTTGTGCTCTTACTGTAGTTGTTTGGGATTCCAGGAATCAAAGTTCCTGGATGGGAAAATATATAGAGATTGTAGGCTAACAATTTCTGCATGTCTCCTAATCCAACAGTAAAAAGTCAGTGGCAGTTCAAATTATTTTTTTAGGGTGGGAATAATGAAGGAGTCAAGTCCAGTTCTTTCACCCGGTATGTAAATTAACACACTGCAACAAGATATCTGATTTTACTACAGTTCTGCAGAATCAGGTGTCAGGCATCCAACACAGTCAGTATACCTTTTAGGAAGTAAGCACAGTCTTTTATATTAAAAAGATTACAAAGACAAAACTATACAGAAACAGATGATTGTTCACTGACACTTATTTGCAATGTGCATGTGTGGTCTTGGTCCTGTTCATTAAATTATCATTTACATATACAAATTTCCCTGTGGTGTGGGTTTTTAGCATTACAATTATCTAAGGTAACTTGAGATTATATGTTCATTTCTATCAGCTACCACCAAGCTATCATTTAACCTTATGCTCTACTACAGTTTCTGTTTAAGTCTATCTGAACAACTAATTGACAATGAAATAAGTATTCTGCTCCTGGAGACTCTTCATTGCTCCATTGCTCTGGCACCCTCTTGTCATTATTTCAAGACCAATCTGTAGTTGCTATGAAGTATTTTGTGGATTTTTAACTTCATCTGGTATAACTGTCACAGTCTACAACTTCCCTGTGAGGGGAAGAGGAGGGGCAGGCACTCATCTCTCTTCTGTGGAGACCAGTGACATGATTTGAGAGAATGGCCTGAAGTTTTGTCAGGGCAGATTTAGGTTGGATATTAGAAAAATATTCTTCACCCAGAGAGTGGGTTGGGTACTGGAACAGGCTCCCCAGGGAAGTGGTCACAGCACCAAGTCTGACAGATTTCAAGAAGCATTTGGATGATGCTCTCAGGCATGTGGTTTGACTCTTGAGGATGGTCCTGTGCTGGTCCAAGAGCTGGACTCAGTGATCCTTGGGGAACCCCTTCCAACTTAACATATTCTGTGCTTCTGTGCAAGTCATATAGTCATCTTGAAGATTCTACCAAAACCTGATATAGAATATATGTTCCAGCATTTCAGAAGTGCTGTCTTTGGGCTGATTTGTACCTTTGGAACATAATTGACTGCTGGTTTGATTTTCTGTAATGAATGGAAATTTTGAACTAATCTGAACAAGAACAGAAGGAGAAAACAAAGTAAGCACAATAACACACAGCATTTACTTTCTGCTCTGTGTTTGGAGAGGAGCTTTTGCAACCAAGGTTTGCTTTGCTTTTCAGAGTAATGGCAATGTAGATGTTCATCCTGATTCATCTATAAACTTTGTATTGTAACAAGTAGGAAGTCACTGAAAAGTATTTATCTACTACGTTCACTTGAGAGAAAAATAAACATGTTGACCTTCAATTCTTTCCCCATTTAGTTTTCTTCTTATCGAAGGATGACAGCACTTAGTACAAGGACAAATGCCTGCATTTTTGTGAGGAATGTAGACAATGCTGTCATGAAAAAAATAGCCTTTAGGAATAAAAAAATGGAAGCCCTTCCAAAGGCTTAATTTGTAAAAGAGGTAGTTTCAGTGAACCTATCATTGTATTTCAAATGCCTAAATAAGGGGGGGAAAGCCCTTTGGAGAAATAAATTTCCTACTGCCCTGAGCTGCAGTATTTTTACTGGAGAGCTGAATACACATATATGATGAAATTTTTAAATATTCTATTTATTTTAATGCAATATGAACTTTTCTCCTTAGGCTTATTATACCACTTATTTTCTTAATTATTCATGATATTTAGAGTGTGAAAGCAAAAGTCAGCTTCCCTAAAAAATCATGTTACCTGAATGCTAGGTGTGGGGGTTTTTTGCAGTGTATCTCTGACTGAAGTTTTTATTTTACCAAAGATTCTTTTTTTATACCTTACTCCATTAGAATCAAGGTAACACACTCTCTGAAATAGCTTTGAAATGTAATAATTCCAAAAGTAATAAGAAATATAATTTGTACTGCTCTGATGGGAAAAGTGCATTTCCCACTTATGTAGTTTGGGAAGTAATTGTGTTGTTTGGAAGCTACAGAAGATTTGATGCTATTGCCATAGCTCCTGTCTGTAAAACTTTGTGTTGATTCTCCATCATTTTTTCATTTTATGGGTCCAAATTTTTGAATAGCTGGTGAAAAAGTTATGAGGATCCATGGTGTAAATCCTCAGACACAGAAGAAATGTGTCTTTAATCACAAAACTTCCAAAGCAAATACTGGAAATCTTGCATTCATTTCTATGTGTTGCCTTATTTAGCAGCTTCTACCACCATATGTGTACAACAAGTAAATGAACAAAATTGAATGAACGTATAAAAAAGAAAGCTAAACCCACCCAGCTTAATAAGTCCATTCTCCCACCTGCTGTGTGTTGGAACATTAACAGAACATTGTATCATAAGGTTTAGTAAAATAACAGTTTTGGTGAACAGCATGGTCACCATGTGGATAAATGATTATTTCTTAAAGTCAATGTATGATAGCTGGGATGCCAGTTGCTGTATTTACTTAGCACACTATTCTAATCCAATGACTCTGGGAAATGTATAATTATTTCTGATAAACAGATCAACAATTATACACAAAATAAAATTAAGAATATTTTATATAAATGAATGTGATCCTTCTTCTTTTTCCTCTTTCATGAAAAAATGAAGTTACTATAAAGTTTTCCTTCCAACTCATTTCTCTTTCAATAGCATTTCTTTGTGAAAAATGAAGAGTATAATATATCTTTACTGGTAGAACTGAAAAAAAACTGGGATAGTTGTTATCAACACTGGTTTTACTGAAGCTGTAGCGCATCTAATTTCAAAGGTGACCATGATTGCTATCCTGTGATCTCTTAATACTCAGTGGGGCTTGGACTATTGCATCCATAAGGTAGAGTTTCATTGCTGCACCATTCCTATGTGTTCTGCTAGCTCACTGTGAACTAAAACATGCAATTGTAGACTTCATCTATTCCTGCTGTTTTCTATCTTTGGAACTGGCCTAACAGCCACTTTTAAGGATTGTCATGGTTAATTAGTGAGACTGTTGGAAAACAGGTAGCTGTGGTCCTACACAAAACATTAACAATCTTCAGTGAGATTCTTACTTTTAAAAAGTCCAAAGTCATTCTTTCTTCTAAAGTGTCTTTATCATAGAATACTTTGGGAAGGGACCTTTGAAGGGCATCTAGTCCAGTGTCAGGGATATCTTTGACTAGTTCAGGTTGCTTAGAGCCCTGTCTCACCTGACCTTAAGTGTTTGCAAGAATGGGGCATCTCTGGGCACCTCTCATAGAATCATAGAATCATAGAATCATAGAATCATAGAATAGATTGGGTTGGAAAAAACCTCCAAGATCATCAAGTTCAACCCCTGATCCAACTCCAATTACTATATCATGGCACTAAGGATCACATCCAATCTCTGCTTAAAAACCTCCAGGGATGGTGAATCCACCACCTCTCTGGGGAGGCCGTTCCAATGCCTGATTACCCTCTCTGTAAAGAATTTCTTCCTAACATCTAACCTAAACCTCCCCTGGCAGAGCTTGAGCCCATGTCCCCTTGTCCTATTGTTGGTTGCCTGGGAGAAGAGACCAACCCCCACCTGGCTACAACCTCCCTTCAGGTAGTTGAAGAGAGTGATGAGGTCACCTCTAAGC
>NW_020955221.1:26912-49457 GCF_003031625.1 Empidonax traillii
CCTCCCTTCAGGTAGTTGAAGAGAGTGATGAGGTCACCTCTAAGCCTTCTCTTCTCCAGACTAAACAACCCCAGCTCCCTCAGCCTCTCCTCATAGGACTTGTGCTCAAGTCCCTTCACCAGCCTCGTTGCTCTTCTCTGGACCCGCTCCAGCACCTCAATATCCTTCCTGAACTGAGGGGCCCAGAACGGAACACAATACTCAAGGTGTGGCCTCACCAACGCAGAGTACAGGGGAAGGATCACTTCCCTGCTCCTGCTGGCCACACTGTTCCTGATCCAGGCCAGGATACCATTGGCCTTCTTGGCCACCTGGGCACACTGCTGGCTCATGTTCAGCCTCCTGTCAATCAGCACCCCCAGGTCTCTTTCTGCCTCTCCAGCCACTCTGTGCCCAGCCTGTAGCGCTGCAGGGGGTTGTTGTGGCCAAAGTGCAGGACCCGGCACTTGGCCTTGTTGAACCTCATCCCATTGGAGTCAGCCCAACTCTCCAGTCTATCCAGATCCCTCTGCAGAGCCCTCCTGCCTCCCGGCAGGTCGACACTCCCTCCCAACTTGGTGTCATCTGCAAATTTGCTGATGATGGACTCAATCCCCTCATCTAAATCATCGATAAAGATGTTAAACAGGACTGGGCCCAGCACTCTCTGGGCAACCTATGACAGTGCTTTATTGCCTTCTGTAAAAAACTTTATTGCCCTCTGTAAAAAACTTCTTCCTTTTATCTAATTTAAATCGACCCTCTTTCAGTGGTCAGCCATTAGCCCTTGTCCTAGAGCAACAGGCCCTGCTAAAATGTTTGTCCCCATCTTTCTTATAGGTTTCTCTTAAGTACTGAAAGGCTGGGACTCTTCAATATGGATACTTCACTCTTAAACTCAAATTTCTTTTTGACTTATCTTTGACCTATTTCCAGAAAGGATTTCAGAGGCAATCAACAGGTAGCATACGTCTTACTCTATGGCAACTTTGTGAAAATAATAGGAAAGAGGACATGGTTTTGGTTTTTGTCCTAGTGACATTTGGGTTCCATTTTATCCTGCAATGTTTCCAGACTATTTTACACTGAGGTCATTGAGACTCTCCCAACAAAATTCTTTTGTTACCCACTACTCATTTCAGAAGAAAGGTATTGATGAAAAATTGAATCATCAGTGGAGAATCTTAACACTCTGTAGTAGTTGGAAATAGAAATAGCACCCTATTCATATTCCTTCATGTCATAGTATTTGGAAGAGGAACCTTTCTGTATTATTTCTATAGGACAAATTATGCAAGTGTTGTCTGGCAAGACAAGCAGAACCTTCAGGTACATTCCACGCTCTGATGTGTGAAATGAGTATGGTGCCAAAGACAGTCCCAACTTTAATTCTTTTTCTTCCCTTAAGCAAGTGATAACCCTCTTGAGAGGAAGAAAGTCACACTATCCCCATCTGTCAATGACCCATCACCGTGAAATTCTTGAGGTCTCTTGTCAATGTTCTCACTTTTCTATCTCCAGCATGATTTCCTTTTATTTTCTTCCTCATTGACTCAAATTCTACTAAGTAGCTATTGAGACAAAAGGGCTTGCTGTGGTGCTGTGATCATTACTACTGCCATTACCCCTAATGTATACCCTAAATGCATTCTAATACCTTGGAACAAACAGATGTCTGCAGATCATCTATACAGCTGGCAGGGACATACTTGGATCTAGACAATGGGGTAAAATAAATGTGGATTTACTCTTATGATGTTTACTGAAGATTCTTTTCAGACTTGTGGCTTGTGGACACACTGTGTGGACATAAACTTTTACATGCTAGAAAAGGGGTGAGTGAGCCCACAGCTGAAGGTCCTGTAGAAAAAGGCTACTAGTCTAAGCTGATGTATGTTTCAAGTCATATTTAGTTTATATAGAGGGAACCAGCACAATCACAA
This sequence comes from Empidonax traillii, assembly GCF_003031625.1. Lineage (NCBI taxonomy): Eukaryota > Metazoa > Chordata > Aves > Passeriformes > Tyrannidae > Empidonax > Empidonax traillii. The sequence continues at coordinate 28,835 of NW_020955221.1, forward strand.
GACACTGGAAATGTGTCTCAGAAGGAGGTGAGCTTGTGCTTTCAAAGGTCTTCTGAAAGGAAACCGTATACTTCAAATTACTTGTCTAAATGAATAATAACTAAAAAGAGCAATTCTAGACTCAAGTACATGAACATCAAAGGACTTATCTCTCACTTTTCAAATCGATTCAACTGAAAACATGACATAAAGACTTTGAAGAAGAAAGTCTAAGTGAAAAAATAAAAATACTAATTTTCTTTATGCAATTCCAGTTTAATCACTCTTTTTTCTTTTTTTCCCAATATTCCTCTTGACTTATGGTTTAGTTATTGGCATTTCTGACATTACTTTTAATATCCGCAAACAAAACCAGCTAATTTATGCAAAGCTTCTGAGATCCTAAGTCACATTTTAATTCAGCTGTTTTGAACCAAGGTATATTCCATACTCCTAAAGCTCTAGAAAGCAAGGAATAAGCAAATTTCATCCATATGTTAGTACTGACATGAAACAATTTCAATATTCTCAGTCTTACATCCTCAAATATACAAAAAAAATTCACACATAGTTTTGCCTTTGGTTCAAAGATTTGTTATAATGAAGCTACCAATCTGAATGTTTACTTTAACATTGTGCTTAAATTAGAACTCTCAAAATATAGTTGTTGTATGCTTCTACTGAAGTTGCAGTGCCTTTAAAACTACTTATGTCTCTTAGCTAGAACTCAGTTTTTCTAACAGATGAGTGAGGTTTGGAGATTATTGCCTAATTTTTTCAAAGACTTTAAGTCTGACTTACAATGACACTGGCACTTAAGTCAATGTTTTTTAAATTCATCATATCAAATACAATCCTTAGGATAATTTTAGGATTATATTTGAAAATTAGAATTGAACATTGAATTACAGAATTACCAAAGGAAATAATTACCAAAAATAACACTATTAAACCTATAAAATTCAATACTGTAAAGTCAAATTTTTCACAATAAAATTTTTTTATTATTTTCATTTTTTTGTAAGACACCACTTGAATGGAACAGAAGAAGTAAGATAATTGTCACATGAAAAGGGGGGATTTCCCTGACCCCTAATGCAGGGAGATTTCCTTGAACCTTAGTGATTTGTCTGTCAGTGCCCCAGGAAAGGTGAGACCCTTCTGCCTGATCAGTCTGTCTGCATCTTGCTATGGGGACTCTTCACCAAACAGTTCCGCTGAATTGCAGGTCTACTCAACAGGCCTTTTCCAGGGTGCTAAGCCAGCAGTGTAAGGGAGACCCCTCAGCGGGTCTTCCCACATTATTTGAATGTCTTATCTGCCACCAGTAACTGCCAGTGCCTGGGAAGGACTCACTCTAACAGTTCACAGAATAACACTCTTTAATAATACAAAATTGTGACAGGTTAATAAGGTTGGAAGATTGATGGTGATAGTATCTGACTATAAAAACTTATTTAAAGCGATATGCTACACCATAAAGCAAGCTGTAATCCAAATAAAAATATTCAGTGTTGTAGAGAATGGTTCATACCTAATAGGCATCACTACAGGGAGAAGAGGGGTTCAGCCGGTCGACCAATGCCACCAGTTTCAATGAAGTCTTCCCTGATTTACTCCCCATTCTCAACTTACTTTCATACTATTTCTTTCTGTTTAGGAGGAGCTTGAGTGACTCTAGTCATAAATATTTTTATTTCTGATTGGTATAAAATTCTCTTGCTTCACTTTTAAAGATACAGCCAAAACAATAAAGGGTGCATGCCCAGTGGCGGGGAGGATGAAGTCATACTTTGGAAGCAGGTAACTTTGGAATGGAGGTGTGCACTAATATTACAGTTAGGCTTTAACAAACTAAATTAATTCAAAGAGAGAGATTTCCCCACCATTGTTGGCTCAGCAGCAGGATGCAATCTTCTATCTCCCTTGGCTGACAGGTGCTATACAGGTTATCAGCTATGAAGTACCATATAGTTCTCCTCCCTGCAGGGATTTCTACGGAGGGAGGCTGCAGTTTCTCCACTCCACTCCACTCCACTCCACTCCACTCCACTCCACTCCACTCCACCTTCTGTTCCATCCCTCATAGCCAAGTGCAAGGTCCTACACCTCGGTCAGGGCAAGCCCAGACGTGGGTACATAGGAGATGAAATCACTGATAGCAGCCTTGTGGACAGGACTTGGGGGTTTTGGTGGATGAAAAGCTGGACATTAGCCAACAGCGTGCACTGGCAGCACAGAAAGCCAAGTACATCCTTGTTGTGTTATTAATATAATAAATAAATAAGTCCCATGGGGACCATGTGAACACCAACGTGGTGGGGTAATGAATCGTGTTTATTCAAAGAGACACTGCTTTAAATAGTCGTTTCAAATGGTCCCACGTCACACAGGTAACATCCTAAGCCAATCCCATGCAAGCATTCAACTGAGCATGTGCAACAGAGTCTTTAGAACTACAATTCCCAGAATACCTCAGCAGAACCCAGTGTAGCCACACCTACATTTCCCCCCTTTTTAATAATAACAAAATACAGAACAATTATTAACAAAACGTTCTTCACTTGACATAGTAAACCTATTTCTTATTTAAACCTTATATTCCTAAGAGTTCTATGTAATAACAAAACTTTATTAATTAAAAACCTTATCTACCTAAGAGTTTTATGCAACTGGGTGGGAGCCCCTGGTGGTCTAGAGGGTAAAGGCGCTGCGCTGTCACCGCAGAGACCCGGGTTCGATTCCCAATCTGGGCCACTCCCTGGGCAGATGGAGCTCGTTAGCCCTGTAAGGCAATCCATCTACGTCCTGAGGACCTCGCTGCCACCGTCCAAGCGTGCTTGGCCCCGGCAGATGAATCTTAGGATTAAAGGGTGGGCTCAGTTCCGCGCACACTGTGTCTCACCTAAAAAATCCAGTGCGCAGGCTGGAAGGTGTAAAGACCTTCCCCGGTTCTTCAAAAACCGTTATTATCTAAGGGTTTATCTATGACTGGGGAAAACTAACTTTATTAAAGCATAAGGGAAAGTTTAAAGGAGGAACATCATGTTCTGATGTCTTCTGAAGGTGATGTGTTAGAGGTAGTGTTTATCAGATATATTGTGTAAGGTGTATATGGTTTTCATACATTCACACATCCACACAATCTCTCTCTCATTCATTCAGGTGGCCACCTCTTTTCATTCATGCATACTCGCAAGTTAATGATTCTTAAATGAAATGTGTTTGATTCAGCACTTACTTAATCTCATGCATGTTGTTACCTTGTACTCCCCCTTTCTAATGTTAATATTGAAAGTTAATGAATTTGAAGGTATAATACTGGCTAGTAGTGTGCATATTCCTGAGTCTGCAGTTAGAAAAAATCAATAGGTAAGTTACTATTACAATCCGTTACTTAATAACAATAGAAAACTTAAAGATGCTAATTACATTACTTAAACAAAATAGTTATAATAATCAAACTTATCTAGGTGTACTTAAGAATTTAACAATTTTAAACAATACTTAGTAAACCTTAGTAATTTAAACAATGCTATAGGGAAAATTAGAAACTTAAAAGTGTCTTAATAAGGCAAGCTAAATTCTTCTCTCTTATCAATGTAAACAGAAAAATTAAAGATAGGCAACTAAAAGATTTACGTGAAAAATATGTAAAAACAGTCAGTATATTTAGTGTTTGCATAGCTTCGGCCCCGGCTCGGGCCGCTGACCCCCCTCACGGGGGGTGGCGTTGTCACTGTTCATGTGTCCAGGGGAGCCAGAGCCGCTGCGGCCACGGCGTGGCCTGCTCACGAGCGAGGCCATGCCGCTGGCACCGCTCTTCTTTCAGCCCCGGGATTCGGAGAGACATGCTGTCCAGCGGCTCTAGCACTCCGCCGGTCGCGCAGAGTCTTCTCCAGTCGACTTGGAGCCGGCCACGGTTGGCCTCCGGCCGGGCGGCGTCTCCCGCGCCGGCCCGCCCCCGCAGAGACTGGAGTTCAGGCCTTGGCTGGGCCGGCGTGCGTGCGGCCGGGGTACGGGTAGAGCGCACGCCCAGCTGCGCCAGGATATCTCCGGGCTGTAGACGGTGCTTTTGAGGGGCTGCGCCAGCCCCGCCGCTTCCCGCCATGGCCCGGGGGGGTCCTTCGGGGGGTCTTGGGCGCTCCCTCCCCTGTGAGAGGACCACGCCGTGGCCGCTGCCGCCCTCGGCACGCACGGAGAGCGGTTGCCCCGCGGAACTCCACCGGCCGTCGGGGCCGCCACTGGCGCGTCCTGATGCAAACGGGGAGCACCACGGCCACGCCCACACACATGGGCACAGCATCACCCCGCTCCACGGGGCCGCTGCTCCTGGCACCCTGCGCCGCGACTGCCGAGCGCTCTGCCAGTTCCGCGCTCTGCGTCTGCCGCCAGCACCGCTATCTTCTTCAGCCCGCGGCACCTGGCCACACTCCACATGGCTATACGCAGCCGGGTCCCGCACGGCGCTGCCGACATTTCGCCCGTGCCGAGACGTCCCGGCCCCGCTCCTGCGGGTCGCCCTGACGGTTGTCGAGCGCCCTGGAGCAGCCCGACACAGCGCCGGGCATCTTGGGCGTGCAGTTCCTCAGCCACACTAGAAAGTCCACGAGCGACGTGGCGGCCGCCGCGGGCCCCATATCGCCGCTGGCCATGGGCGGGACGCACACGCCGCTGGCCATGGGGATAGCGGCCATGGCCGCGGACACCAGCACGAAGTCCCCTCCGCCGGCCGCGCCGCCATCGGCTCCGCGCGCAACCCCACGCCACAGCCTCGGCACACGCCTGCCCGGCCGCCCGCATCCCCGGGATGGCCGCGGCGCCGCCCCACGGCTTTTCTCCAGGCACGGCGGTCGACCGTCCGGGCTGGGGCTCCACGCAGAGCGCAGCCAGGAGCCCCACACGGGTCGGAAGCGCGGCGGAAGCCGCCGCCCGCCACGGCAACGCTCCCCTGCCCGGGCCACCGTCCCCTGCTCGGCCGCTCCCCGGCCGGGCCTCTGCCCACCGGTGGCCCCAGGGCAGAGCCGCCCAGCGGCTGCGCCGCCGCGCCACTCCCGGCGCCCCGCGCCGTGCCAGCCCCCTCACCCCGCGCCGCTCAGGGCGCGGTGCTGCTTGCAGCGGCCGGGGCGGGCTCGCCACCCTCGGCAAGAGCGGGCGAGGCATTCGCGGCGGGCGTGGGGACTGTACCGGCGCCGCCGCTCGTGGTCCTGGCTCCGCTGTCGGAGCCGTCTGCTTTGCTGCCCACCGTTCTGCGCGGCCTCACGCTGCTCCATCTTTTTTAAACATCGCGCCGTTGCTGCTGGCAGGCACAGCAGCCGCTGCCTAGCTACCCGCTTGCAGCACGGACTATGGTCTATGCACGCCTCCCGCCGAGGCAGTCTGTAAGGCGGCCACGAGAGAGGAAGAGAAGGCACCACGTCCTGCTTTCGGCATGGGCGAAATGGCGCTGCCCATGCTCCAGCGTGGATTCCATGTGTCTGGAATATTGCAATGGCCTGAGGATTCAAAGTCCATTCCCTTCCACCAGTCACACAATTCACGACACGCGCCTTCCTCCCGGGACCCACGCATCCATGAAAATTCAGTACAAAAAGGTACATTCTAAGGTCCTCTGTCCGAGCCCCTGGCACCCCCCCCCCCCCCCCCCCCCCCCCCCCCCCCCCCCCCCCCCCCCCCCCCCCCCCCGCTTTCCACATGGTAAGACCACGTGGGGGTCGCTGCCCGGGCATGTGTATGGCGGGGGGAGACTTAAGGTTTTCCTTTGTGGATGAATTTCCTTGTGCGGGATTTAAAATGTCCATTTTCTTCTCCTCTGCTTTCTTTCTGTTTCTCCACCCCCCTTTTCAAGCAGTTTCACTAAGAATTGTAAATAGTATCACTCCTAAAACAGTTATTTTCATTAGTTTTAAAAGTCCAGCTATTCTGTGTTTGCTAACTTGTCTCCAAAGTCCTTTCAGCATTAAGCTTAAGGCTTTTGAAACATTCCGTGGTTCACGTGAATGAAAAGTTTCCATTTTTTCTCTCTTTTTTCTTTTTCTATTTTTTTTCTTTTTTCTATTTTTTCTATTTTTTTCCGCCCTCTCACCTGGACAAGGTTTTTCTTCTTTCTTCTTTGTTTCTGAGAGGTTTCTCTCCAAACGTAGGCAAATTCCTACCGAGATTTTCAGGCCTTTACTTCGAGTTCAATCGCGGTTCTTTCGCTGACGTCCATCAGTTTCCTTTTCTCTGGTACCTGACGTCCTGTGTCTTTTTAGTGGTGGGTGTCCTTCAACTTATATTAAAGTTGGTACCTGACACCTGACCATAATTTTCCCTGATTCAGGGCAAAGTTTATGTCCCTGTTCGGGATCGCCAAATGTTGCATTATTAATATAATAAATAAATAAGTCCCATGGGGACCATGTGAACATCAACGTGGTGGGGTAACGAATCGTGTTTATTCAAAGAGACACTGCTTTAAATAGTCGTTTCAAATGGTCCCACGTCACACAGGTAACATCCTAAGCCAATCCCATGCAAGCATTCAACTGAGCATGTGCAACAGAGTCTTTAGAACTACAATTCCAGAATACCTCAGCAGCACCCGGTGTAGCCACACCTACACATCCTGGGCTCCATCAAAAGAAGCATGACCAACAGCTCAAGGGAGGTGATTTGTCCCCTCGTGGTCATAACATCACACGTGGAGTACTGCATCAGAGTCTGGGATCCTCGATACAAGAAAGATGTAGACCTGATGAAGAACATTCAGAGGAGGACCACAAAGATGATCTAAGAACTGGAGCACCTCTCCTATGAGGAAAGACTGGAAATGGAATTGTTCAGCCTGGAGAAAAGAAGGCTCCAGGGAGATCTTATAGCAGCCTTTCAGAACTTAAATGTGGCTTACAAAAAGGTGGGAAAACAACTTTTTATATGGCCAGTTAGTGATAGGATCAGGGCAAATGGTTTTAAACTAGGAGAGGAGACATTTAGATTAAATGTTAAGAAGTTCTTTCCTCAGTGGGTAGTGAGGCCCTGGAACAGTTTAGACAGAGAAGTGGTGGATGCCCCATCCCTGGAAGTGTTCAATGCCAGGTTGCCCTGAGCAACCTGATTTAGTGGGTGGCATCCCTGCCTATGGCAGGGGGGTTGGAACTAGAGGAACTTTAAGGTCCTTTCCAAGCCAAAACATTCCGTGATTCTATGCAACTTTGTTCCATGGACTAGACTCCTGCCTTGCTTTTCAGTAAATGCTCATAGTTTCTTTCTTGTTTGAATCTTGCCTTTAGGTAAAAAGACTTGAGGCCTTGCTGATGAAGACTAAGACAAAAATATAGAGTATCTGTACTTTATCTGCAGCCATTTTCACTGGACAAAGTCAGTCATCCTGTTCAGCACTAAATTCAGATTTTCATTGTTTATTCTTTCACTGCTAGTGTAAGGATAGAAGTTTTCATGTTGCAAGTCTCAGCTGAAAGCGGGCCTTGTATTTCCTGATAGTATTCCTGCATACATGGGAAACAGTTCTACAATACTCCTTTGTAGCCTGTTCTCACAACTCCTATCTAATACTTAACCTGGGTTATGTGTTGAACATTTAGCCAAGCCAGTCTCCCTACATTTTCCTAAGTATCATGGTTGCTACACTGGTTATATCATCCCCAGCTGGTTCTTCCTTGTTTGTAAGTATCAGATGCAGGAGAACTTCTGTCACTTCCTGGCTTGTCCAGCTTCTATGATAAGCAGCTGTTCTCAGAACACTACAACACCCTCACCCCTTGTATTACTTGTGTTCCAGTGAATATACAGCAGATGTCAAGGAGGTTAATATCTCCTGTAAACCAGAGACTTCCTTGAGTTGCTTAAAACAGAGCTTTGTCCACTTCCTCATTTGATAGGGTGGTTGGTAACACTCACTACAAAGCTACACTTCTTGCACTCTATCATCCTAACCCTCATAGTCTTGACCAACTTGCTTCTTATTCTATGAGTTAGCCTAGTATGCTTAAGATCCCTAGTGACATCAAGAAAGATCCTCCTCCTACCATTCCCTTCCTGTCTTGCTCAGGAGTTTGTATCCAACCCTTATGGAGCTACGGCCATACAACATACCAAGCCAAACCCCAGTTAGAGCAGTGACATTATACGAGAGTTCTGTGACCTCATGTTCTGAAACACTGGATTATTATATTTATTACTGGCTCAGACCAACGCAAGGGTGTGTGGGGGGGTAAAGGGCCTGGTCGAATTTCACAAAGGTGAGGTGCTGCCCTGTCCAAAACCCCAGCCCCTGTGAGCCTCCGGGCACCCCCAGAGCACCTGTCAGTCACAAGCAGTCCAGGAGCACTGCCCACATCACACCCTGGAGCCCTTGACCCAGCCCCACGTGGGCTGGAACACCGTGAGTCCAGCCTGGGGACGGGGAATGTGGACACAGGGCAAAGCAAAGAAATATGGCATCATGTGCTCTTCATGTTGTTTCAACCCTGCCACCTTGATACGTGGGAGTTAGACTTGCACAGGATGCCAGTGGTAGCTATAATTTTCCTCTTTTTCTCTCTCTTTTCTTCATTGCTTCTCTTAATCTCCTTTCTTATATTTTGGATAATGTGGAACTGAAAGGGTTGAATTTTGCTAAGGTATATAGGTTACCATGTACTAAGTAAATGCTTTGTAGAATGCTTTATTTTGGTTGAATACATCGCTTTAAACTTTTGGAAGTTCCCTTTTTTTCTGAAGCTTACCAATAAAAGCACCTCCTGAGAAAATGTGTGGAGCTTTTCTTGTTTGCACTCTCTCTAAGGTGTTAAAAGAACCAAAGCTCTTCTATTAATCTGGAGGATGGATATTGTTGAAGCCTTGTAAAATCCCTTTGGTGAGCTTGTAACTTGGAGCCTGGGGTCTTGTGCTGGTCTGACACCATCTGTTTGTTTCTCTGTTTTGTCACAAAATGCCTTCCACAGTCTCAGTTGTGTAAATGATGAGTGTTTCAGCAAACTTAGAATATTTCTTTATTATTTATAATTCCAGGGATTTTGTGTTCAATCCTAATGAGGTTTTGTGTTCTGAGCACACAATTGTGACTAGTACAGATCTGTATTAATGCAGATCTATCTTCACATTTACTATTACATCTTCAGAAAAAAAACAGTGAAATGAACACAGCTCTGATGAATACAGACTAACATTTGTAATATTTTTAATGACTCCACTGCAAATAGTTCTATTATCAGTGCAAGGTATTATGGCATTTATTCTAGTCATGCACAAAAATTTTGACTGTACTCAGAAGGTTCAGAGTTCCTAATTTCAAGGTGGACCTTTATAGGCAGGTGGAAAAACACAGAAGAAATGTGTTTTATGGTGAAAGATTGAATGTGCACTGTTACAGCAGGAAATATGTTGATAATTCCTAAATGAACAATTACCTTGTCAGTTATTTCCTGAGCTTAGTTCTCTTCATGGGAAAACTCATTTCAAGTTCATCAGTACTGTACTGATTAGCTACACATCAATCTGATTGCCAGGCAATTGGCTAAGTTTTTTCTTTCTAAGTTCAAAGATAAATGGACTCAGAAGAAAAGGTAAAATAACTCATAAAACTGGTTAAAATAGGCAACTAGGAGTTGCTAACATGCCCCTCCTAGTTTCTGAGCACTTTTAGAGGAATTTTTAGCTCGGAATGGACAGAACTGTCCTAAAATGGGGATGTCACCTACTGCAGTCTTTCGAGCAAGATTCTGGCAGGTTCTCTAAGCACTGCTTCCAGCAGCCTCTTAGAAGGTGACCTACACGTATTTAGCAGGTGTTTCTAGATATGCAGGAGCATAGTAATATACTACACCCTATTTAGAGTGAAAACATTTGAAAATTGCTTCATGTAAGTGCAATCCATCCTGCCTTTCTTGAAATAAACAATTTTTAAGGCAACATAGTTGCTGTGGAAAGTGTAAATACTGTTTACTTTAGCAAATTTACCTTCCTCCTTGGTATGCTTATAAAAATATATGCTTGCAAACACATATGGCTAAATATCTTTTTTTCTTCTAAGATGACAGTGAGATACCTTCTTTATCTTTCTTATATCACAGTTCTATTATGTGTAAACAACACACTTCTTACAAACCCCATTATTTCTTTTTCATCAAACCCTAAAACTCTTTTTAGCTCATTTTATACAATATCCCCGTAAAGGTCTCATGCTACAGAATGTTTCATCTTGAAAGAAGTCAGTGTCACTCTTAATCAATTACCAGGATCAATGCTAAGTCCTCAAAGATTTGATTCTCTTGTCTGTACAATTTCTTGAACTAAATATTCTGTTTCCACGATACTGCTAGCTCTCACTGCCTCAAGGAGTAAGGGAGACTGGAGCTGAGAAATCAAACTAATGTCTCTGATGTGTCATTGCACAGTGTATTGCCATTAGGACATCAAGCCAGCATGATTTATAAGCAATTTTAATTAATTTTCTGAGTCATTTCCTAAGGGCTTAATTCTGTAATCTTATTACCATGAGCCTAACATGCTATAGTAAGACTATGCTTTCTAATCTTTCTTTTGTTGTTAAATACAGTCTCTGCTTTCATTAGGTAACTCTTGAAGCAAGTTGCTCTTTTGCATGGTGAAATTTTTCTGTTTGTTAGAAATTAGTACTAGAAATTATGGAGTGGAGTACATTAGTTCTTAATACAGAACTCACCACTTCTCTCCTTTTATTCTTTTCCTATAGAATCATGCTAGAAGTGATCGAGGTTTCTACTTTAAAGAAGCCACATATCTAGAATTTTATGTACACAGAATCAAAACTTATTGTATTTAATTTGGTGACATTTGAATTTCTTTTTATCCATTCTAAGCAAATAAACTGTGGTCATGAAGATATGTATAGATTGTGAACTGCCGAATAGTGTGCTTTTACTGTCTGCTTTTTAGCCTCTACTTTAAAGAAAGAAAATAATTAGTAGCTGATTTGCTAAAAGCTAAATAATTTTTGATTAATAATATTTTTTCCCTAGAATATAAAGAGCTTTGCAACAGTATGGGTTAAGGTATATTCATCACATCTCATTGCCCATAAGCAGTTTTTAATTGCTGTAAGTTTACATTATTCTGAAGGGTCATTGATGATAATTTCATGCTGTAAAATTCCATTTCTGTAACATAAATTATGCTTGTACTTGATGATGCAGTGGGAATTAATACTTTAAGTAACATATTTAAAATATTTAGAGAATAATTAGAATATTTATAAAATATCAAAGTAATGATATCACACACTTGTGATTTAAAAATGGCTTTTTAAAAACATATACAATGTAAAATAATCATCAAAATTTTGGGGTTTAGTTACGAGATGAAATTTTACATCGGGGAAATAAACATAGTTTTAACATAGAAGACTGGGAGAACAGAGTCAAGGTTTAGAACACTTAGGAAAGCAGATAGGTTTCTTTCTCATGAAAGAAGACAGAAGTACATGCCCTGGTAGCAGGGCTTTTGAAAAGCTATATAAACTTTATACATTATGATCAGTAACATTCCTAATACCTCCAGAGTGCCCTAGAAATAAAGAAGAAGGACAGTGAGTGAAGGAAGATAGTTTGTCCGCCCCATAAACTTTACACCAGTTAGGGGATAAAAAGCAATTCAGTTGTCATATATGTCTTTGAATCTTGCTGCCACCATTTATCACAATTTTCCCAATATTATTCTGTTCCCATGTACATGAAAACTAGTTGACCATAAATCAGAAATCATTTATTTAAATATGTAAAATTTCAGTAGGAAAATAAGTTGAGTTAAGACATTATGTTTTAATGTATCAATATAATCAATGTAATATATCAAGCTTAGTGCATGTGATACAATCTAAACATTGTGAAAGGTTTTGATTTGTTTTATTTTCACAGTGTTATTATAATTAGCATTGACTATGATATTTTAAAGTGACTGATTCTCCCATTTACAAAAGCCATACTTATACCTTTCTGTTCTTCATACGTCTGTTTTGTTTATTCACAATGTGCAGACAGGTGAAGTGTAGTGCTTTTGTGAATACCAGAACTGTATTCAGCACACTAATGTAAGAAAGTAACAGCTTTCATAAATTGTTTTCAGGGTTCTAACAGTATAAGTTGAAGAAAGAGTTTTTATTAAAGAAGAGTGTGTTAGGTCATCTCATGATTATAAGGATGAAAAGTACAGAGATAAACAGTAGCAACATTTTACATACTGTCTCTTTGCATCAACAGAAAATGGAGGTAATAATCTTGAAGACAATTGCATTAAAAGATTGTGGTATTGTTTTGTAGAATATGTAAATTTAGCAGTCACCAGTGTTAGTTTTTCATCATCTTGAAAGTCTGATACCACCAGTGGTTAAAAACAAAGAGTTGAACACAGGTGAAAGGACTGACTACTTTTTCCCTCCTCCCCAAAATCACAACATGAAAGTGAGAAATGAGAGAAGTCCTGAAGAAGAGTCCTGAAAGAGTCTTCAAATCCTGAAGGAGAGAGCAGTGGAGCCAAGACCATGAAGATGAGAATGAAGATACATGTAAATTAAACAGTAAAATTGCAATAAATTGCACTCAAAAAGCAAAAATTAGTAGTGTATTGAAGCAGATGACTTGGATAGGTATATACAGCTTATATACAGTATATACAGGGCTAACAAAGGTATGAAACTTTTTCCTGAACTACTTCCCCACCAGTAACAAGAACTGCTGTATCTTATGGCAAGGCATGCTCCTTGCAGCTAGATCTTTGTCTCACATTTCTAATTTCTAGAGTCCACAACACTTTCTTTTTCTGATTTACCTGTTTTCTACATGTCAGAATAAATGCTGAGATAGAAAAATAAAGCATATGAGAAAGATTAACAATTACTTCACTGTATCTAAAAGCAAATATTTTTAAAATAGATGGTATGACAATTGCAAGAGGCTTAACAGCTAAGATTTTGTACGTGGCCCTACATGCCCCTCAAATGACCTCTGAAAACCAGCCTCTGTTGGTTTCTGCGGAGCTCTAAAACATGATACACTGTCCCTGGCTTTTCTGTGGAAATAAGTAACTGCACCTTGTTCTTTAGGGTAGATTTGAGTCTCTTTTACTGATATTAAAGATGAAAAACCTGTGGAAGTGAAGAGTCATGCTGATGCACAAGTGCTGTAAGTGGAATAAAAACAGAGCCATATTTTGTGTCTTGCATAGTGATCTGACACTTGATAGTTGGTATCTCTCATTGAAATACCTTCAGAAAAGGAATTTCTTTGATGGTTTTCATTACCACAATAAAGAGCAGAACTGGTTTGCAGGGCAATGAAGTACAGTTAAAAAGAACTGTAAACAAGTGGAGAGAGGTCAGTTTTCTGAACTCTTGGTAAAGCACACCGCCAAAAGACCCTCTGAAACAAGTGTGGAAATTATACTTTCTCCTCTGTAAAGGTAGTTTGAAGAAACAGATAGTTACTGATTGTTTATTCTTCTGACAAACGAAAGTCAAAAACATTAGCAGCACACTCTCTTTAATGGAAAAGTTGATATTTGTTCTTTTCCAGAAAAAAATATGCTTTTGGTATCTTCAGTGGTAATTATACTTCCGTTATTATACATAAAGATATGTTATTTGAGAATGTCTTAACAAACCTTAAAAAAAGTAAGCCTGTTTTTAGAGAGGTGACATTCCACTCCAGTAATTTCAAGCACTGTTCTGTTATTGAAGGGAAGAAGGGAGCAGCCGTTCCTGAGAAATGGCTGTTTGGGTTCAATTAACAACTCTATGTGACCAGCAAGTGTTTACTTCATTAACTTGCAGTAACATTTCCCATCCCTTCAATTAAAACTGATTTTACTTAATCTAGTATTAGTTAAGACACGATATGATCAGAAAATGTCATTGCAAGCCAAGTGTTTCTCAAACACAACTGATTTACCATTTTGGCACCTCAATAAAATGCAAACTATATTGAAAATTATTTTCATACTTTCAGGCAGGAATGTTTATAATAATGTTAATTTGCAATTTCCTCTCCTTTTTTTATATGTATTCTGTATGCTGTGGTTGCCATGTTCAGCCCAAGGCTATTTGTACTGTGTAGAGAGAAAATGAAGAGCGAACATTTATTTCTCATATCTTTGTGAGGAACCTGAGGCACATGAAGATATTTGTGCTGTAACAGGCACAGTCAATCTCCTTCACTCCCTTTAGTCACTATATATCAACAGCAAACTCCCAGCTAGTCTTGCTGCAGCAATTAACCTGCCAGGGCTTTCTGCTGTCAGACTCAGTAATAATAAACTACCCCCAGTGAGAGATAGAGCTATAGTTTCTAATCCTGCAACTTCCACAATGGGTGAATTATTCAGAATCAGCATGATTAAAGAGATGACTTGGTATTAGTTAAAAACACATACTTTTTTTTTTCTTCCTGATTAAGTTTAAACCTGTTAGGGAACAATAGTGGAAGAAATGAGTCTTCACAATTTGTGAACAGGCCTTAGAAAAGGGATTTCTAGAAAAGTGGTTTATAATGTCTATAATTTTGGAACTTTAAAAAAAATGTAAATAACAAAAAGTTTGGCGTAGTTATATCATAAAGAATTTGGAAATTCAAGAAATAAATCAGAGTGAAAAAACCAGTAGGGATATAGAAAGAAAGGTATTATTTGGGAAGAAAATTGTAATGTTGAATGTGCTTTTTTAAAGGAAACGATTACCTCACTATTCATAATTTTTATTCAATATTATTGCGTATAACGTCTTAAGAAGATACATTAAGAAATATGAATTGTGTCCCTTATTTCCAATTTTCCTTCCAATTTTTTTTTTTTTTAAGGGGAGGAATAGCAGCATTATTATAAATGTTGTAATATATTGCAAACAAATCAATTGTTTATATTTCCCAGTGCTGGGTCAGCAGTGTAATTTAGCTTACACACTTCTAGTCCCATTAAAATCATAATTCATTTGCCAATCTCAATTTACTCAGCCACCTGATAACACATTCTTAACTAAATGCTCCTAGTCATTCCCAGGAGGATGATCTCTCTAAAATGTAGGACTGGATCTATGGGTTAGAAGTGGTACTAAATGCAGTCAAATACATATTCTGTGGCTTCTAGAGCAATGTGAATTATATTGTTTATCATACTCATCTATTTTAAGTGGAACTAATCTGTTGATAGAGAAGAATAGAGATAAATAAAAATCTTTTCTTTTTTTTTTTCCTTTGGTTTATCCAGACCTTCAGTACAGGTATGGATGAATTAAGCATGCATTCCATACTAATGCATTTTTCTCAACATTTGACCATGTAAAGAGTTAATTAGTGCAGGTGGACAAACTACATAGAGATGAAGTTAACAACTGCCATAAAATATGCTCGTCAAAGCGAATATAACCTTATAAACCACAGGAATAGATACATTTGTTTGAAATAAAATAAGCTTCTTAAAATTCAGTGTAGCAGAAAGTATTCATTTACCTCTCTTAAAAATAGTTGCTGAATCACTTCTACGTATAGACAAAATGAACTGCCATTTGCCACAGGAAGGAAAATTAATTTCTTAGTGCAGCTGTTTGTACTGTGCTGGATGTACAAACTGATATTGTAAAGTCTGTGCACTGTCTTTGCAACATATATGATCATTTATGAAACTCATCAAAGACTTACTACAAATGTCATTAAGAATTCACATGTTCACAGGATCAAAGGCACTGATGGATTACTTTTCAAGAAACTTAACCATCACCAAATTTTCAAAACTGAGCACTAAAAGCTAGACCTTTCAGAAGTTAAAACATTAACATTAAAACACTATTTAAAAAGACAAAACAAAACAAAAAAATGTGACCACATATTACCACCATATTTTGGATAACCAAGTGATAAATTAGAAATCATGTTTGTTTTAATGGAATTTTTGTGAAATTTGTTTCTTAGTCAGTTGTGGAAAAAAGGGCAAAGACTTTTAAATTTCTACACCTTCAGTTCATATTTAGGTGTCTAAACAAGTGACCAAGTTTTCAAATGTGCTGCTCTTGCCATCGCTCCCAGTGAAATTACTTCATGTTGCTGAAATCTTCATGATGCTAAAATCAGGCTATGTATAAGTGCAAAGAATGCAATGTAAGATATTGTCATCACTACTCAGAACGTGTATTGGGTAAGAGCAAACAGCTTTTTTGTACAGTTAGTTTTGTGATTGTGTGTTTGTCATTTTTGAGGGGTCTACTACAGACTTTACTGTGATAATCTGAGTAAAGATGTCAGAACTCAACATATTTGCCTTTCTGCATCTTCTGGCCTTAGCTGTGTTCTTTAAAAATATCATCTGTCCACCTTTCCCTTCAACTGTTTATATTTTTCATACTGTTTTGTCTGCAAACAGTCAAAACCAGAGTAATTGTGGGGTTTGTAATTCTCAAGCTTTTACCACTGTGTACCAAGTGGCAATCATAATCTAGACCCATTTGTTTTGTTCATGTTAATATGACACACATCAATATCATATTAAATAAAATGTCTATAAAAATATTTAAAATTATAAATGTCAAATAAGTAGTAGTTTATGATTTAAAGAAATAAGTGAAACAAATTAATGCATACTTTCAACTCCATAGTTAAGCAAATTCTCCTCTGCTAATCCCCTAAACTTTCGTAGAATCATAGAATCATAGAATTAACTGGGTTAGAAGAGACCTTCGAGATCATCAAGTACAACCCTTGATCCAACCCCACTGTGATTACTAGATCATGGCATCCAGTGCCACATCCAGCCCCATCTTAAAAACCTCCAGGGGCGGTGAATCCACCACCTCTCTGGGCAGGCCATTCCAATGCTGGATCACTCTCTCTGGAAAGAACTTCTTTCTAATATCCAACCTAAACCTCCCCTGACAGAGCTTAAGCCCGTGCCCACTTGTCCTCTTTGTCTGAGTTTGTTAGAAATTTTAAAGAGCACAATTTTTCCTGCCTGCATAAAGCATGAGTTTTAAAGTGAAATGAGTTATTTTTGGCTTGTCACTAACTCTTACTTTCCATTGCCTATAAAGGATGCTTAGGCAACTAGCACAGACTAGATGTTCAAGTTTAGGTGGCAGAGTCTTTCCTTAGACAACATAAAAGTACAGAACTTCCAAGTTTATCCAGCTTGAGAAGGAGCTTGGCATAGATGATCTCCAGAGGTTTGGTCACAGCTAATTGTTTCTGTGATCTTAAGGTTTTTATTTCCAAGTCATTTGGGTTGCATGGTCTGAACTACGCTTAACATTGTATAAGTCTATGAAATAATGTGTATCAATAAAAATCAATTATTTATTAGTAACAAACTGGATCCTATCACCCTTTTAGAAGTTTTTTTCCATGTGTCTGGTGAAACTACTTTTTAATTTATTTTCTTAATCATGATTTTGGATTATGCTGTATTTTACATATGTGTTTTTAGTTGCTGTTTCACTTCATAAAGTCAATGTTTTTTGCTTTTATTTTTTTTTCATATTTCAGAGATAAAATCATAATCCAATTAAATTGCAGCTAGAATGGCAACAGTGCTAGAAAAAGGACACCCAAATAAGCATTTAACAGATAGTAAAAGAAAAAAAAAAAAAAAAAAGCATGTGTTTTTCAACTATTGTTAAAATTTAGTGTTCTTTATTCAACAGCATGAAAAACACATATAGCTATAACATTACATCGTTCTTCATTCCCTCACTTTAGAATACCTGTTACTTGAACAAATTTAATGTCCTCAAAAGATTTGTTGATTACACTGCAAATGTTGGGCAGCCTTAAACCACAAAGCCCTTCCAACACTGCTGATTCTTTTAAAATTCTGAGATCCTGCAGCTGGCTAATTCTCTCTGATTTTGGGTCCTCATGTTTGGTCCTCTTTTCCTGAACAAAAAAATGTCTTGTTGCCTCTTTGAGCTTCCCTCAAATTGTATTCCCTTCTAAAATCATTATACTTAGCTTATTTATTCTACTCAAAGTTTTTGCCTTCTCCAAATTACAGACCTGTCTAAGGAGAAAAACAATTATCCACAGTATGTGTTCTATTTATTAAAAATTAGAAGTGTTAACATTAACACTTCCTCTGCAGTTAATATTAAAATTTCCTCTGCAGTTTACTGTGACTGTGCTAGTAGTTGTGTTTATAAAAGCATTACAAACTGTGTTGTGCGTCCTCTGATGCAACGGAGTTTTTTTTCATTTCATGGTAGAAATTTTGTAATAGCAACCTGATCTCATAAACTTAGGTAGATGCTCAAATCTTCTTACTTATCAGTGATGAAATGGTAGTGATGTAAAACACATGGCAAATATAGTCATGTACTATGCAGGGTTTTGTATTCTTATCACATTAAGGCTGCGTAGAAAAAGATTATCTTCTAACCCAGCTACAAAATTTCAGTGAATTTAAACTTCTCCGTGTGCCAGGTAGGCTGACAAACCCAGAATACTTCTACTCTGGGAGAGATTGATTTTGACTTCCTGTGAAAAATTTGGTTTCAATAAAGGAGGTGTCAAAGTCTATTTGGAACTATCTGGCTGGTGCTGTGTGACAGATAAATGTTTCGTTTCATTCTGTGACACTGATTAGATTCTGAGATTTTTCATCCATCCAAGCTGCAAGCTGGATTCCTGTCTTCCCAGCTAATAAAATATTCAGTGTAGTTTTGGACCTACTAATGTGTTCCCTCTGGAAATGCAGAGCAGTGGTTGTCCTATATTATGATATTGTTAAGCTTTTTCTGGAAAATGTATCACAAAATTAGCTTAGTATCACTTTACTGGAAAAGGATAGACAGCAATATGTCTTGAATTGAGGACTATGGTAATAAAATGCACTGTTTTTCTGTAAACAAAGTATTGTATTGCCTATGGGCCACAGAAGAAACTAAATTAACAGTTATGCTCTCTTTTTTTTGATGGTGGGATGATATTTTCTTTTCTTTTTGCATATCTCATGAGTAGAGGGATAAAGGTTCTCTAATTCTTAATGCAATTAGTACTACTATTATTTTAAGGTGCTTTTTTATTTTAGAGTTTTAGGATTCTTTTTAAAACACACTGCAAGCTTATCAACATCCATTTCAAAAATGCTGTTTTTGTAACTATTTTACAATTTCACATTTCGTATGTTGTTCAGGGTGGGTTTTTTTAAGTAGCTTTGAATTTATTTAGCGGATGAAGTCCTTGCGCTACTTTCAAGCTTATTATCATTATGCCTCCCTCTATTCAGCATTATCAACATCATCCCACTCATCACAGTCCTGCCTGAATCAAAGGCTACTTGTTTCTTGTTGGTGGAAGCTTTCAATGAATAATTCATCTGGAAAAGCCTTCTATGTTGTACATTTCCAGAAGACAGAGCAATTCTCTTGTCAATCACAGTGGCTCTGTCAGTACTAAGTTCCTTACAGTATGTGCTCCAAATGTACAGGGGATGACAAGCAGCTGAGATTACCAACTGTGTTAATTCTGGCCATCCTTTTAGCTTTTCTTTGACAGAACATTCAAATTCAAGTCTCACTCTAACAGCGCACTGAGAAATCAGTGTCAAATTTTCCCCTCTGTTCTCACCAATACAGTTTGGTTGAAAGCTCTGACATATATTGCAACCAAACTGGTCACAAGCCGCAGTTACTCATCTTCAGATAGTTACATTTCATTTTGGCTCCTAAGCCCCTGGTTTTCTCATGCCTAGACAGTCTGGTCTGAGCTCAGTATGAAGCCAGAGCTTCAACCAATAGTGTACAGATCTTCACACATGGAGCCCTGTAGGCCTAAATGTATCCCTGCTGACACAGCTTACACCCAATTGTAGTCTCTTGAAGGATGGACTCTTTCTCGTTTCTCTGAAGATTAATCTTCAGAAGACAAGTTGCTACTAATTGATTTTGGAGTACAACCAGAGACATAAAGGAATTGGAAGAGAACCTATACTCTAAGAATCTTTCCCTCTGAAACAAACGCATAGGGAGAGAGATATGATGCGGCACTTCAGAGATGAAGGAAATTCACATACTGTTAAGAGTCTGAAAGAAGAGATTTTAAAAGTACTTGTTTTTCATTTTAATATCTTTTCGTCTTCTTTTAAACTGAGCTTTATCAATATGAAAGATTAAAAATCTGAGCGACTGGCATTGTTAGGTATGACTGTATTCCCATCCACTGCAAGCATTTGTGAGTAAAAGGTTCTACCCACATTAGCAAGTAGAGCAGCATTAAAGCAGCAGCTCTCCACAGCGTGAATCTATCCTTTACATCATAGATATTTTGTAAGGAATTGTTCCATTTTAGCCAGTCTAATTCTGTGAGATAAACATTTGACATGCTTCTGAACTGACTTGGTAGAAAAATAACACAGTTTGCATAGTTCAAGACTGAAAGAAAATGAGTAGAAAGATAGGAGACTGTCATAGTTCTGATTGTAGCAAGGAATTTTGTCTTTCCTTTCCCCTTCCCCCCCCCCACCGCGTGTGTGCTGTTAAGGAGCAATCAGATAAACAAAGGAGTTGGCCTGGGCCCTAAATGACCGAGACATTAGTCACCTAGCAATGAAGGGGGAGGAATTGGAAAAGGCCAGGGTGTGTGTATGGAAAGGGGTGGGGTTTGGGGGTTGGAGCTCAGCCCTGGGGGGTTGGAGCTCA
>NW_020955221.1:49707-59691 GCF_003031625.1 Empidonax traillii
CACCGCGTGTGTGCTGTTAAGGAGCAATCAGATAAACAAAGGAGTTGGCCTGGGCCCTAAATGACCGAGACATTAGTCACCTAGCAATGAAGGGGGAGGAATTGGAAAAGGCCAGGGTGTGTGTATGGAAAGGGGTGGGGTTTGGGGGTTGGAGCTCAGCCCTGGGGGGTTGGAGCTCAGCTCTGGAGCGGGAGGAGGAGGCTGCAGCACGGAGGAGAGACGGGCTGGTTTCTTCTTTGTCTTTTCCTGTGGGAGAGGAGTTTTTGCTGCTGTTTCTCTGCGCAGCTGTTTGCTGGTTGCAGGCCTGTCTCACCGTGAGATCTTCACTGAGTCGTGAGTTTTTCTTCCATTGGGAGAACTTTCTGTTTCCCTCCCCCTTCCCCCTCCTCCATCGCCACCCGGCGGCAACCAAGGATCCCACAGCACTGCCTGGTGATGGGTGCTGGACATTGCAAGTTCTACTCCTCCAGTGATCCAACAGCGCCACCAGGTGACCACTATAGAACATTACAGGTTCTGCACTTTTTGATAACAGCGCCACCTGGTGAATGGTATAAGACATTACAAATTTTGCATCTCCAGTGACCCGACGGCGCCCCCTGCTGACTGTGGCTGGAACTGCACCAAAGGGTGCTAAAAAATTGAACTATTTGACTTTCTTTTTTACTGGTTTTATCGGTTTTGTTCTTGAAGGGGATTATTGGTAGGTATAGGGGTATTGCTTGGTTGTTTTACTTGGTTTTTTTCGTGTTTCTGTTAATACACACATACCTTTTAATAAAGGGCTGTTATTTTTTCCCTTTTCCATAATTTGTTTTCCTTCAATCGGAGCCTCTTAATTTCGGATCTATAATTGCTAGAAAAGAAGGTTTGGGTCTTTTTCTCCTAATCCATCCTCAGCAAAAGACCTTTGTCTCAATTAAACTGGGACAGAGACCTATGTTAAAACCCTTCATATGTTCTGAGCTAAAATTCTAGTGTACAACGCAAAGCTACTACTGAGAATATTGGCCTCAGAAGAATATGCAGGTGAAGAACAGATCCAAGACCTCTAAAGATTAATGAGGATGGACAATTTATGTCACTTACGAATTTGTAAAATTCTAGGAATAGGTATGAAATTGTTGCTTAGCTCTGAAGGAGGTAATGTTATCCTTCAGAAAGAAATAAAGTCTCCAAATAAATAAATAAATATATCATTGTGTACATACAACAGTGACTGTTACTACAACAGTTATATGTATACATATAACAGTGACTAATTCCACTCCTTAGAGTATTTACATTCTTAGCATATATTCTTAACAAGGAGATGTCATTTAGATACAGTGGTGCAATATGCTGTAAAACTTTTATTTAAAAGGCTACTTTATTGATAGTCTAAGTATGAGCATACTTAATATATCAATTAAAGCTGGTTTTCCCCATTAGAACAGGGATTAGAGGCAGCTTATTGTGAAAAACTTTTCTGACACAGGTGGTACAAGTTTCTATACTGGCCTGATATGCAGGAAAGATGCCCTCCTAGATTTTCTGTTTGTAAACAGAAAAAAAAAAAAAAAACACAAAAAAACACAAAAAAACCAAAAACAACATGGGTAAAGTGGTGATTGGTGGCTGTCTGGATCACAATGACTGTGAAGTAATTGAGTTTCAAATCGTTGGCAATAGGAGAATAATTGCCAGCAAACTTCAACCCTGGATGTGGGGAGAGCAGACTTCAGGCTGCTGAAGAAGATAGTAAGGTTCTGTGGGAATCTGCTTTTGAAGGTATTAGGGTCCATGAATACTGGTAATTTTTTAAAACCCATTTCTGAAGAGCATAGAAGCAGACAATTTGGAAGTCAATCATCTGGGGCAGAAAGCCGCCTTGGGATCCCTTTCTAGAACTCAGGCAAAAAACGGAAATCATAGGGAGCAACAGCAGGTGGCATGAGAAGAAGAGATGTGGTTCACCACTGTAGCAAGAAAATTTGTGCAGCCATTAAGCTCAAACCTCCGTTAAAGTTTGAGCTCACCAGCACTGTGAACAACAATGAAAAGGGGGTTTTAACAGCAAAAGGAGGAACAGAGCTAACATGGCCCATTACTTGTCAGTCACTTCACTAATAGGGACATAGACAAAGTAGAGACACTTCATGTCTTCTTTGTCTTTAACACCTGGGTTCTCTGGATCCTTATATCAAAGTCTGTGACCGCAGAGAGAATAAACTCAAAGTTGACTCTGAACTTGCTTAAGACTTGCTTCTCCAGCTGAATGCACAGGAGTCTGTGCGGCCTGATTGGACTCATTTCAGAATATTGAAAAAGCTGGCCACTGTCTTCGTGGGATGTCTCTCCAACATTTTTCAGTGGTCTACCAAATCTGGAGAGGCTCCAGTCAACTAGAACTGATAAACATTTTCTCAGTTTCCATGGAGGGAAAGAACGAAAACCCTGGTAATTACAGGCCTGTCAGTTTCACTTCAGAGCCTGGTGATAGAGAAACTTTTTCTGGGAGTTGCTAAATAAACACTTAAGAGACAGCACAGTCATTGGTCATACATAAGGGTGCATACGTAAGCCAGCAAGGGTTCACAAGGGAAAGTCAGAGAGTCAAAGAATCACAGAACTGGTAAGGTTACAAGGGACCACAGTGGGTTATCTGGTTCAAGCTGCTTAAGCAGAGTCATTCCAGAGTGCATTGTGCAGGATTGCATCCAGATAGCTCTTGAATATACACAGTTAGGGAGACTCCACAACGTCTCTGGGTAATCTTTTCCAGTGCACAGTCACCTGCACAGTAAAGATGTTCTTCCTCATATTCAGGTGGAATTTCCTGTGCATCAGTTTCTGCCCATTCCCTGTTATCCTATTGCTCAACACCACTGAGAAGAGCCTGTGGCTGTTCTCTTGACAGCCTGCTTTCAGATACTTTCATAAATTAATGAGCTCCCTCCTGAGTCATCTGTTCTGCAGGCTAAACAGGTCTTTCACACTTTCCTGTGAGAGGTGCTCCATTCCCTTCACCACTTTTGTTGCCTTCCACTGGACTCATCCCAGGAGCTCCATATCTCTCTTGTCCAGAGGAACTCAGAACTGGACACAGCACTCCAGATGTTGCCTCACCAGGGTTGAATAGAGGGTCACAATCACCTCCAGTGACCTGCTGGCAATGCTCTTCCTAATGCACTCCAGAATAACATTAGGTTTCTTGGCCACAAAGGCACACTGCTGGCTTATGGACAGATTTTTGTCCACCAGGACCTCCAAGTCCTTTTCCACACAGCTGCTTTCCAGCAGATCAGGCCCCAGCCTGTGCTGGTGCCTGGGGTTATTCCTTCCCAGGAGCAGGACTCTACACTTGCCTTTGCTGAATTTCAGAATATTGCTCTCTGCCCATCTCTCCAACATGTCGAGGTCCTCCTGAAGGGCTACACAGCCCCCTGGGGTATCAACCACTCCTCCCAGCTTTGTGTCATCAGTGAACTTGCTGAGGAGGCATCTATCCTTTTCATCCAAGTCACTGATGGAGAAGTTAAACAGTGGGCCCCATATTGAACCCTGGGGGACACCACTAGTGAAAGGCCTCCAACTAGATGACATGACACTGATTATGACCCTCTGAGGTCTACCATATCCACTGCTCTCCCTTCATCCATCAAGGTGTTCCATCACAGAAGGCAATCAGGTTGGTCAAGCATGATTTACCTTTAGTGAACCAATGCTGATTACTCCTGATTGCCTTGTCTTCCATGGGGATAGAAATAGTTTCCAGAATGAAGTGCTCTGTCACCTTTCCAGGGATTGAGGTGAGGCTGAGTGGCCAGTAATTCCCTGCATACTCTTTCTTGCCCTTTTTGAAGACCAGGATTACATCTGCTTTCTTCCAGTCCTGGGGCACCTGTCCTCATCTCCACAACCTTTCAAAGATGAGTGGCCCAGCTGTGGTGTCCACCAGCTCTCTCAGCACTTGTGGATGCATCCCATCAGGGCCCACTGACTTGTGGATGTCAAGTATTCCTACTGTTCTTTAACCCAGTCTTCCATGACCAAGGGAAAATCTTCCTTCCAAAATTCCTTTACCCTGTTCTGCTGTGTCCGAGATTCCTGAGAACTGGTCTTGTCAGTGAAGATGACACAAAGAATGCATTCAATAACTGCCTTCTCTGCATCCTCTGTTAATCAGAGGGTGAAGGTTCCCTTCACCCTTTAGTAACAGGCTCATGTTATCCTTTGTTTCCCTTTTGCTACTGATCTATTTGAAAAAGCCCTTTTTTGCTGTCCTTGACATCCTTGTGCATATTTAATTCCAGATGGGCCTTTGCTGCCTTTGTCCCTTTTCTACTTTTTCTGATGACCTCTGTATTTATTCCAAGTGGCCTGACCCCACTTCAATCTCCTGTGTGTTTTCTGCTTACACTTAAATAATGACAGATGTCTCTTGCATCCTTGGCCTGATTTCTTGTTCATCAGGATGCTTCATTCTTGAGCCTGGAGGAGGTTATCATAGAATATCAACCCCATCTTTCTTACAGGACCTCTCCCCATGGGATTCTTCCAAGAAGATCCCTGAAGAGGCTAAAATTATCTCTCCCGAACTCCATGGTTCCAATCTTATTACTGCCTTGCTTCCTCCTTGCCTGGTGGTGAACTCCAAATCTCATGGTCACTACAGTCTAGGCCGCCCCCAGCCTTCACATCTCCAACAAGGCCTTCCCTGTTAATATGAGGTCAAGCAGCACTCTATTCCTTGTGGGATTCTGCACTACCTATGACAGGAAGTTGTCATCATTGCTTTCCAGGAATCTCCTGGTCTGTTTGGGCTTTGCTCTGTTGCCTCTCCTGACAATGTCAGGTAGGTTAAAGTCCAGCATGAGAACTAGTGCCTGTGACTTTGAGGCTGCTCTAAGCTGCCTGCAGAAAGCCCCATCTACTTCCTCCTCCTGGTCAGGTGGCCTGTAGCAAACATTCCCCCTTACTAGTCAGCCCTTTTATCCTAACCCATAAACTCTTGATTTGCTCGTCATCCATCCTAAAACAGAGCTCCATACATTCCCAGTATTGCCTTACACAGCGGGCAACTCCACCAGTGCACTTTCCTGGTCTGTCTCTCCCAGAGAGCGTGTAGACTTTCATGACGGCATTCCAGTCACGTGAGCTACCCCATCTTGTCTCCATATTGTAGTGAGGTCAAAGCTCTGTGATTGCACACAGATCCTCTCTATTCCCGTACTGCCTCTGTTGCTGTACAGGCACTTTATATAAGTATTTGATTGCATCATTTTCCCAGTGAGGCTGGGAAAGGAGGCCCCACAGTCCTGCCTTGTGGGTTTATCTTTGGCTGCCTTGATGGAAGTATTCCTGCTGAACTCCTGAGCTGAGATCCTTTATCCCCTTTGAGATAGCGGACCTGCTTCTGGACAATGCTCTTAGTCATTAGCATTTAATTTTCTGTAATCCTGTAAGGAGCAGGACTATGATTCCCTTCCCACTTGAGATATTCTGTGATTCTATGATCAGCAAATTGCTTGGTGCATTTAGTTTGTACTCAGTTTCACAGAATCACAGAGTATACTGAGGTGGAAGGGACCCACAAGGATCATGAGGTCTGACTCTTAGCCCTACAAAGGACTAGAACCAAGTGTCACACCTTCTGAAGACTGAGTTTTGCAGCTGAACTTGCTTTTGCTGCCTTCTATGTGTTCCTGAGGGTATTATCCAAACACTTCTTGAACTCCAACAGGCTTGGTGCTGGGAAGCCCATTCCAGTGCCCAACCACCCTCTGGGTGAAGAACCTTTGGTGCTGGCTGTGAGCCATTTCTCTAGGTATCCTAACCTTATTTACAGCCTTATGGCAAAGTGACAGTCTCAGAATCACAGAAGGCACATTCAACTTCACCTTGAAGAATCTCTCGACAAGCACAATAGAAAGCAGTGAAAGCAAACCAGCTGCACAACTCAGTCTTCAGAATTTTCCCTTTACATACTTAGGTATCACATACAAGAAAGATCAACACTCTATCAGCAACGTTGAAAGCAGTTCAGGGCTTATGCACATTGACTCTAATGAGAAAAACACTTAGACCAAACAAACTTCCTGAAACTTTTCAAGTTTTTTTCATTTAAAAACAACTCCGATATTTTAGGATGAAATAAGTCCATACTTCTTCCAGTCTCCTGTGTACCACATGATTGCTCAAACTCAATGGTAATTTGGAAAAAGAAAGACCATCAAATTTTTTGCAGTCCAGTAATCCTGATATATGGGAGGGCAGAAGTGTTCCACGAGATCCTGGGACACTGAGCACCTGATTCTTGGTTGTACACCTCAAAAAAAATTACTAAGGGATTCCCTAACTAAATGACAGGTTTCCCATTTTACTGGCAATAGTCTGTTCTTGTTATATATACTTCACTAATTTTACAATTCTAAATTTGAAAAAAAAAATTTACAAAGGTTTGCTTAAATTACTGCATCCTACATTTAGGATAGGTTTATAAGCAGTTGGTGTTTCCGGTGAAAAATATCTCCATTGATAACTTTGCTACTTTTATTTCAAGCAAGGGAGAAGACCTGTGGAAAAGCAAACTAAATATTTTGAAATCTGCCCTTGAGAACTTTCTAGTTTACCTAGTGGTATATTATCTTCTCTTTTTTTTCATTTTCTATGCCAGCAGATTCCTTCCAAAAGTACCTTGTTCCTTTATGACTCAGAAATGAATGGCATCTCTTTTGTTTGCTATTTTCCTCTTTTGTTGGTATCCAAATAGCAAGCTACTTGATGGTTATTCAAAAAGTATGATGTGGAAGTGGTTGAAATTATTTTTAACTACTTATTTTCTTCCACATGGGTCTCTTCATCTGTAAGGACAAGAGCAAAAGGCAGAACGTTTCTCATGTTACAGCATTAAATATCTGCCTTATGGTATGTTCTTTTTATCTTTTTACAGATGTTGCTTACCCCTATTGTTACCATGGTTTTCCATAATCAGCTTGTTCAGGTACAGCTATGTCTAAATGAAGAGGGCGTCAGGATACCTGGCAGTGGTACCAGTGCTGAGTTCCTGCATAGCCTTGGGCCAGTCTCTAAATCTCCAGGAACATTAATTTTATTCTCATTTCCTAGGAAGAACCATTAAGATCACATACTACAGTGACTGATGGTAAAGACAGAAGGTAGATATAGAACAATTATGTTTGAACTTCTAAGTGACAGTTAATTGATGTGTATTATCCATCAAGACACATTCCAATTATTTAAAGAACTGCTTATTCACTTTTGTCCCAAGTCTTCAACCAAGAAAACAATAGAAAAATAAATATTGTTTAGTCAAAAATACAACAATTTATCAACGTGTCTAACTAAGTTAATTTGTAGGCCTTTCTCTTAAGGATCAAGCCTAGAGAGCCTTTGCAGAAGGTCTCTTTTCTTAATTGAGGTTGCGAAATATGTAAGAAGAAAATGCGCCACAGGAAATGGTTTTGTCAGAAGCAGAGTTTGATAGAAGAAATAGAAACTTTACTCCCAATATCCCAGGATACCCAAATAAGGAACAATATATGTTGATAAGGATATACTCAAATATAGAAGATGTAAACTAAGCTCTTCTATGTCTTTTTATATGCATAAAGTTCATGGAATTTTTAAATGTTTTTGTGCTGTAAAGTACCTTCAAAAGATGCTGACAGTAAAATAAATGACCTTTCTAATTACTGGTACATGGATAGCTTTTTCCACATTGTGTCTAACATTCATTATCAGAGGTGATAGGTTGACTAGAGAAAGAAGCTTTCTAGTTATCTGTAGAATGGATATTATGTCAGTGATGTAATTTTATGATTTGTTGCTGTGGTTTTTCCACTCGCCATCTAGTTTTGAGATATATTTGACAAGAAATTAATGCATTTAATATGTACAGCAATAATGTTCACTAATTGACACATCACAGACAACCATTTGGAGGTCAGTGGAGACGTGGCTCAAATGTCTGGTTAACACCAGACTCTCTTTACATTGCCTCATTATGTCATGAGTTACATCAAATGAGGATTTTTTCATTATTACTAAAATTAGAAAACACAGTTTCTAAGCAAAACGTGATACTCCAAATAAAGGAGGGGCTTGGAAATATATTTTCCTGAATGTGCACACAGACATAAAATACTTTCCCAACTGCACAAAAAGAAGTTGTACCTTCCTCCTCTTATAATAACTATCTCTCTAGGCAGTTGCCCCAGTTTGTAAGAGTTTCCTTAGTGGAACAGTTTTCATGTGTCTTTGCAGCTATTTACGCATTAATAAACCATGGGCTTACTGAGTTTTATTCTATGTCTAAAGTCATGTGCTCTCTGAAATCAGTATACTGTAAGTTGGTTGCACTTCTTTGAGTTTGCAATTCACATTTATCTGTTGCAATGTCAGTAGTAGTAACAAGCCTAACCACAACCACCAAAGAGTTTACTTAATTTGGAATAGTTGAAAGATTATGGTTTTTTCTTACATACTAGAATCAAATCCCATACCAGTGTGTTCTGAACCACAAACATCCCAACAGGAGAATAAAAGATGCTCTAAAGAGACACCAGTACTTCAGATTATTCAGTTCAGAAAGAACTGAGCCAAAAGGCAATATTCAGATTAATCACCTTAGAAAGAACTGAGTCAAAAACCAATGCTGTCACCATCTCAGAAAAGTCAATGAGACCTGGAAAGGTGAGAAGCTGGAACTCAGAGCCAGCTGATCACCTCTGTTTTAAGACTCTCTCTTGGTAGTAAATTGTTTTGGGTCATCAGGCAAGATTCATGTCAGCTTTGTGACTGTGCTGGTCTGGTCTGACTTTAGCATCCCAAAGTCAACACCAAGTCATAAAAATCCAGAGAATTTTTGTTGGCAAAAAAAAAAAAAAAAAAAAATTAACTGAGCCATTAATGAAAACATAAATTGAATTAATGAAATTTAAACAACCGCTTATTGTTGATATGTTTGAAAGACATTGTCATCAACTCCTTATATTCCTAAGATGTGTGTTTGGCTTATCTTTCTCCCTTACAGAGCTGTTACAGAACTTCATACAGAGATAAAATTGTATATGTTCAGTGAAACAGATGTCCTCAGTGTAACCTTAGCATGTCCTCACAACGAGCTTAAGTGATCTCGCGTTGCACCAGGGAAGTTTAGGTTGGATATAAGGATACTAGATATTGTCAAGCACTGGAATAGGCTGCTCAGGAAAGTGGTTGAATCACTATCCCTAGAAGTGTTGAGAAGGCACAGGGATGGGACACATAGGCATGTGGTTTAGTTGTGAACCAGGCAGTGCCAGGTTAAGGGTTGAACTTAACAATCTTAAATATAATTTCCAGTTTAAATGGTTCTATGATTCTAAAGCCATATTAATTCTCAAAATAGCAGAAAGGAAATTAATGTATTTACCATAATTGTATGGTTACTTCAGACCATAAGAATTTTATGGTGAGCAGCCCATTTCAGTGTACTTCAAGCAGATTTGGATAATAAATGCTTCATTTTTACAACAAACATAGTTTTAAAAATGCAACAATATTTCTGAGGTCAGATGTTAACCAGAATTAAATACAAAGTTTCCTGTTCCATGCAGCAATAGGATTCTTGCGATTAGATGAATTGAGAAATCTGGTGAGATAATTGCCCAGATGCTTTTGGTTTTTTGAGCAGCAAAGGTATTTATTTGTCGACATCAGGAGCAAGCGTGGTTCGCACCACAAAGCTCTTGCTCGAAGATATCAGTACAAAACAGGATAATTTATACAGTCTGCGATTACAACATCTTACATTCATATTCATATGATTGTAACATCTAATTATACATATTGATAATAGGTGCAATATAGGGTGGAGCTCAGGCAGAGCTTGGGGCGGAGCTTTTCTTGGCCCTCAGTTCTGGGAATACATCCGCCTTTCTTCATCATTGAGGCTGGAGTCTCTGTAGTCTTCCTCAAATTGACTTCTCTAACTTTCCA
>NW_020955221.1:64677-72590 GCF_003031625.1 Empidonax traillii
GTTGATGAGAAACTCTATGGGACTGGGCAGTGTGTGCTTGCAGCCTGAAAATTCAGTCACAGGCTGTTTCAGAAGTATGACAGCCAACTGAAGGGAGATGATTCTGCCCCTCTAATCTGCCCTCATGTGACTCTACCTGGGGTACTGTGTTCAGTTGTAGAGTCCTCAACACAAGTACATAGAACTTGTTGCAGTGAGTCCAGAGGAGGACCAAGAGGATGATTAAAGGGAGTGGACCACCTCTCCTATGAAAACAGGGTGAAAGAGTTGAGGTTGTTCAGCCTAAGAAGAGAAGATTGGGAACATTTTATAGAAATCTTCCAGCACCTAAAGAGGGGCTACAGCAAAGCTAGAGTGGGATTATTTACAAGGGTATGTAGTGATAGGACAACGGGTAATTTTCTTTAAACTGAAAAAGAGTAGGTTTACATTGGATACTTGGGAGAAATTCTTTTCTGTGAGGGTTGTAAGGCATGGAACAGGTTCCCCAGAGCAGCTGTGAATGTTCAATCCCTGGCAGTGTTCAAGGTCAGGTTAGATAGGGTTTTGTGAAACTTGTTCTAGTGGGTGGCATCTGTGCCCATGGCAGGGGGGTTGAAACTAGCAGATCTTTAGGGTCCCTTGCAATCATTCCGTGGTTCTATGATACCATTTATTTCCAGAATTTTCATCTGGAAGTATCTTGGGGTGCCTCCCAGGCACCACCCTTCAAAATAGACGATAGCAGATATCTGCACAGAATCTGGGGGAATGTCTGCCCTATGCCTGAGACTAGGAATGAGTAGTTCTGAAACCTGTATGTATACTCTCTAACCTGTAAGAAAAATTTTCTTACCTTGTTTATAAAGTTGTGGTTCTGGATACAGCTGTCACAAAAGGGTTTTCCAAAGCAAAAGAAAAATTAAGTTTAAATTATGGTTTTTTTTTCTAGATTTTTGAAAAATTAATCAGGACAAAGTAAAAAATGTTAAGGTCATAGATATATCTTAATTACTTAATTAAATATGACTTAGAATCTTCTTATTGAAAATAGTGTTAGTTAGATCCTCAACACTTTTGAAATATTTCAGTTCATCCTTTGTAAGCAATTAGAGTAATACCAGAGGAGTCTGAACACTTTTATGGATTTTATGCTTCACAGACCTATGGATATTAACTGAAGTTAATGATTTCACTCTAGTGATGTTATTTGCTCCCTTAAGATTAGTTCTGATTTCACTAATTTCTATTGCATTTTTTTGTAGTAGTGAAAGCAGAATCAGAGCTAGATATTGTCATATTTATTGAGCATATCTAGCAAATTATTATTTATTGCAGCTTGAATATTCAGAATATTGGACTCAGAATATTAATATTGAATGTTTGTTCCTTTGTTGTGGAGCTTTAAAGAAAATTTATGGCCATTAGTGTAATGCCTGTGCTGCTGTTAGCAGTGTCATTTTATGCTACTAAACTTTCTTGATGAGTAGATTTTCCTTTGATGTTTAAAATACAAAGCAAGGTATTTGCCTCTCTAGACTTTTCATAGAATTCCATGGCATGTTTATTTAGAAGATTTCTGGTGGGTCCTGTAATAGCAAGTACATTACTCTTTTTTGCTCACAGACCTCTTTCACCTTTTCCTTTCCCCTTGGATTATGAATTAATAATCCATGCATTCATATTTTCCACTTGTCAAATCCAGGCAGCAGTGAAAATAAGCAGCACAAATTGGCAGATAATGCACCTTATTTCCATGTAGAAGCAGGTGCATTTTCTTCAGCATAAGTGGCAAGATGACACTGATCCACTTTGACAGGTAGGCAGTTCTAAAATTACTCAGCACACTTTACCACTGGTTCAGGGAAAGTGTCCCACGAGCTTGTTCTGAAATTCTTTTGTCCCTAGAGTATTAATTAAAATTTACTGGATAATATTTGCAAGGCTCAATGGTTCTAGTTACAGCAATTATCAGTTACTAAATGTTAGTGGCAGAGATGACACCTGATGATTCAATGCTTTATTCAAAATGTTCAAGACGGTTTTTCCCCTCCTCCTCCTTTTTTTAATCTTCCCTTCACTTCTTGAAAAAGCCAGATCAGCTAAGTGTCTCAATAAGCCTTTAGGCTGAAAATTACTGAGATAGGAGTTTAATTATCTATTTATCATTGAGTTTCTTGTCAGATGCCTGTTAAAGACTTGCAAAAGAGGAACAGAGTTGTTACAAAAGCCTTTAAAAAATTGCAGAAGCCAAAGGCCCTTCTTTGTTATAATTTTAGGAGGCAAAAACAGGGGTCAGCTCAGGTTCGTGAAAGGAAAAGAGCATCTTCTAAATAAACTTGCTGCGCAGTTCAGATTTCCTCAGCAAACTCTCAGAGGTGGAGATTGGCTAATCACACATGCAATAAACAATGGCCCTTTTCAACTTACTGAAGCACAGCTATCAATAAATTTTACTACTAGATGTCTGCCAGTGGCTTCCTTCTCTCTCTCCTCAAAGTTTTATCAATATATTGAAACACAGGCTCCCTAAAATAGATATTTTTATTGCTTTTATTACTAACAGAACAAAGCTTCTCTATACTTCGTTTCCTTTTTATTTAGATAAGTAGTTAATACTCCAACAGTGTTTCTTTTCCCCAAAGCCTTTGACATTTCTGGGCAGTTTCTTGCAATGGTGCAGGTAAGGAACAGCCTTTGTGCTCACCCAGGATCCGTTCTTCCTAGTCTCTCTAACACGAGCCCACGTCCTTTTTTATGCCTGAAACTGACCATCTCCATGAATGAGGGAACACTGAAATGGCAAAATATTTGCATGCTCTTTAGACAGCTTTCAACTGTAGGTCATAATGCCTCTGACCCTCATGTCTCTGCAATAACTGCAGCAGAGGGGCAAAACCAGTAGGATTTGTCTCTGAGTAGGTATTTCTCTAACCTACCCAAAGGCCAGAAAATTCAGTGCAATATGTGTCAGAGATAGACAACACAAAAAGTCAGCACATGAAACAGAGTGGAAAAAGCTGCAGGCTTGTGAACACCTTCCAAGTGTTGCATCCCAGGCTATAGGTTTATTTATTTAACTGAAACTATTTCTTCTGGGCAAGGGGAATTAAAAAAAAAAAAAGGAAAGAAAAAAAAAATTCCAGGGAGGAGCAGGGCTGTACAACTTAACATGACAAAACTTTTATAAGTTCAACTTGCAAGTCATATCACATAAGGAAGTATGGCCTAATGTTGTGAAAGGCAGAAGGTCAGCTTCAGTTTCACTAAGTAAGTTCAGCTCACTGTGCCAACACCTGTGCATCCTAGGTCTTACAAATGGCTGAAGAACAACCTTTCAGATCAGTCTATAGGAAGAACCTTGTTCTGTGCTGCAAAATGATCTGACAGAAGCAGTCAGACAATGATATAAGGGCAAAAAGGGAGCCCAAAAGAAAATTAAAATTATGGTGGGGTACAAAAAAAACCCCCAAAACATGGAAAGAAAGGGCTGGAGAGCGATTAAAGTTTGGTATCATATGGGTGAAACATTTTCAAAAAAAAAAAAAAAAGGGAAAAATAGATGATAGTAGACATCAATACCTTACACAATTTCAAATCCTAAAAAATCCTAAAAACCTTAATTCCTAATGTTCTATTGTTATGTATCCATACACATTACATAAACTACTGAACATTGTTTTTGACAAACACTGTAGGTACACAAATGGCTTTTCAAAGCTTCTTCAGACCAAAAAAAACCACCTTCTTCTCGTAGCACACTTATGTGCCTATCTCTAAGAAAATTAGAATAAACATCAACATGAGTCTCATTAAACACGTGAGAAAGAACAGCTAATCAGGATTTATTCAGCTAATTGCTTTTCTGAGACAGAAGCAGAGATCCATTGAAATCTACCTTTATTCCTGGGAGCATATTAGTGCCTGTAATGCTGTGGTCCAGAAAGGTCTCTTTGATGCTGGAATTCTGATCAAGAACAGACACCAGAAACAGCTCTTGAACTAAGCAGCAGCTGGATATTCCCAACAACAAGGGATGATTGGTGTTAAAAAACTTACTGCTGTGTATATAACTTCCCTTAATTTTAAACATGGGGTAAGATCTCTTTTAATATTAGAGAAATTATACTAAGTAGAGACTAGGAGAAACAAGCTAAGAGAAAGAAATGCCACTAAGTTTAGATGTGGGTGACTGAGGACCATGTGGTTTATCTCCAGATTCAGCAGGACAGTGCTTCAAAGGTCACTCTCTCTTCTCTTCAAGCCTGTAGTAAGGTTTCTAACCAAGGGAAACAAATCAATTAATCTATATTCTTATATCATGAAGCAAAATTCTTTTATCACCTAGTTTTCATTGAGAAAAAAAAAAAAAAAAGAGGAATCATAATAGTTTGGAGAAATGGGGAAACAGTAACCTCTTGAAGTTTAGCATTGGGAAGTGCACAGTTCTGGATCTGGCAAAGCACAGCCTCATGCACCAGTACATGATGGAGATGCACAGATAGGAAGAAGCCTTGCAGAAAAGGGGATCTGGAGTAGAGAGTTGAAGAAGAGCCAACACTGTGCTCTTGTAAAGAAAGCCAGCAGTATGATGAGCTGCATAAGGAGGAGTATTGCCTGCAGGTTGAGGGATGTGATCCTTCACTGTTCCTCTGCACTGGTGAGTCCAGTACTGGTGTACTATGCCTTCTTCTGGACTCTCCAGTATAAGAGGTACATGAATGTACTGGAGAGGATCTAGCCAAGAGTTGAACTAAGAAGAAAAATAGGATGGAGCATATCCCATAGGAAGGGAAATTCAGAGAGAGCTCAGGTTGATGAGTCTGGAGAAGACTCATAAGGAAACTCATCAAGGTGTCTGGATACCTTAAAGAGGGTGTAGCAATGACAGAGCCTGTGGTGTTCAGTGACAGAGTGAAAACAATAGGCACAAGCTGAAACATGGCAGGTTCTTCCTCAACCCAAGGAGATGCCCTTTCACTTGGAGGGTGACAGAGTGAAGCAACAGGTTGCCCCCAGAGAGCTGGTGGACTCTGCCCTTGGAGACCTTCAAAAGCCATCTGGACAGGGTCTTGGACAACCTGGTCTATGTGAACATACTTGATCAGGGACCTAAGCCATGGTGATTTCTAGAGGTCCCTTCCAACCATTCTATCATCTCCAGTGACAAAGCACAGGTCCTGCTCCCCTGAGAAGAGTCCAAGGAGAAGCTGAGCCATGGTCCTCCCTCCATTGGAGTGTAGGAGCTCACCAGGAGCTACCCTGCTGCATTGCTGGTCGTCCTGTTGCCAAGAGATTGTGAGTGAGGCGTCAACCTCTAATCAAAGACCCTGAGGTTCAAGAAGGTAGCATCTGTACCCACTGTAAGGAATGCTTTTTAACACTGTGTGGTAGTGAGCTGCCCAGGACTGTGTCCTGCATGCAAGTGGAGAATGACCATTAGAAATACGGAAGTTGCTCTTCTGCCTGCCATCAGCAGAAATACATACCAGTGTGAGAGCACAGTGCCCAACTTGTCCTTGGAGATTCTCAAAAGCTCTCTAGACATGAATCTGGGCAACTTCCTGTATGGTATTGACCTTTAGAGGTGCCTTCCAACTCAGTAAAGTGGAATTGTAGTTTTTGTTGCTTGCTTAAAATGTCAACCAATACAAGCTCTTTTATGGAGATATTATTAGAGGTGATCTCCTTTTCATTTTGCTCTTATATTATAAATACTTGGCTAGTATTTGCTAGAAAACTTTTATCTGCATTCTATCCTGAACGTTAGCACTATCTAAAATAATGCAGTCAATTGGTACAAAACAATGAAATATCATTCTGAAAAAATACATCAACCAACACCAACTAGTTGGGCTTTTGAGTGCTGATTTTTTGTTAGGTATGCCTAGTTGCTTTCTACAGCATGCCTTGTAATAGTCATAGGTTTTCTGGAGAATTTTTCAGGAAGCATTAGTCCTGTTTTTGACACTGATGCTATGTGGCAGTGCAGTAACTGAGTTCCAAAAATATTGACAAGGTGATTGAACTGGTATCTGGATAGCTCCCCTCCCCGGGCAGATGGAGCTCGTTAGCCCGTAAAAGGCAATCCATCTACGTCCTGAGGACCTCGCTGCCACTGTCCAAGCGTGCTTGGCTCCGGCAGATGAACCTCAGGATTAAAGGGTGGGCTCAGTTCCGCGCACACTGTGTCTCACCTAAAAAATCCAATGCGCAGGCTGGAAGGTGGAAAGACCTTCCCCGGTTCTTCGTTCGCGAAGAGACTGGCCATCATCATCAGGATAGCTCTTCAAACCAAATTTGGGCTATTCTGCAAAGTATGTTGAGTGGGCATTTTACCTAAAAGCAGATTTTTTTTCTTGCTGGGAGAATGGTTTCTGACTATTGTGTAGTTGCCAAAATAAATTCCTCTGGAAAGAGGAAGATCATCCTTATGCAGAAGAACAGCTAACATTTGGATGGTAACATGAAGTGAAAGGTTTACTAATGCCAGGAAAGAGTGCTGAAAGAAATACTGGAAATTTTACTGTATATCCAATTCTTTGGCAACACGAGGATCTTGTCCTAGATTTTTGGCCTAGCTTAGTTTTATTTTAGGCTTGCTTTGTTGTTTGTTGAATTACTTAAGAGGGGCATTTCTTGGAGATTTTTAATTTGTTGGTCTGTGGTCTATGGAAGTTCACTGACTTCCAAGGAAGCATTTCATTCATCTTTCATTCATCTTCAACATCTTAAGTGAGACTCACTATCAGATACTTTTTGAGAAGAACAAGTCAGTGGATTATCCACTTTATGACTACTGCTCAGAGCATTTATGCACACATTCCTTTTTTTCCCCTTTTTTCACATGGTTTTACCAAGACACTGTGATCACTTAAAAGTTCTCCAATCTCAGTCTTCTCCAAAATAATTTTGGGCCTTGACATTGGTTGAAAAAATGTTTATTTTATCTTTTCTGAAAATTCAAAGAAAAAATTCAGTGTATAAAAGTCCTACTAGTATTAGAAATAATATTTTTTTAATAGAACTGTATGTGCTAGGAATTGAATGTAGCTTTATTTGTCAAATGTCTTCTGAATTTATCCACAAGATATTTTATGCTACAGCCCATTTGAGATTAAAGTCTCAACATTATTTGCCATTTTGGAAATTTGACTTTGTAGCAATGTCCCAGTTTAAATGAGACAAAGGTCTTTTGCTGAGGATGGATTAGGAGAAAAAGACACAAACTTCCTTTTCTAAGCAATTATAAATCCGAAATTAAGAGGCTCTAATTGAAGGAAAACAAATTATGGAAAAGGGAAAAAATAACAGCGCTTTATTAAAAAGTATGTGTGTATTAACAGGAACACAAAAAAAAAAAAAAAAACAAGTAAAACAACCAAGCAATTCTCCTATACCCACCAATAATCCCCTTCAAGAACAAAACCAATAAACCGGCAAAAGGGAAATTAAATAGTTCAATTTTTAGCACCCTTTGGTGCAGTTCCAGCCACAGTCAGCAGGGGGTACCGTCGGGTCACTGGAGATGCAAAATTTGTAATGTCCTGTACCATTCACCAGGTGGTGCTGTTGAGTTACCAAAGGTGCAGAACTTGTAGTGGCCTATAGTAGTCACCAGGTGGTGCTGTTGGATCACTGGAGGAGTAGAACTTGTAATGTCCAGTGCCCATCACCAGGCGGCGCTGTGAGATCCTTGGCTGCTGCCAGGTGGGGGGGGGGGAAGGGGAAGGAAAAACAACAGTAATAAAACAGAAAGTTCTCCCAATGGAAGAAAACTCACAAACTTCAGCTGATTAGGGTGCGTTGTAAGCAGGGCCTGCAGCCAGCAACAGCTAAGCCGAGAGCAGCAGCAACAAACTCCCCTCTGACAGGAAAAAGACAAAGGAAAAAAAAAAAAAAAAACAGACATTGTCTCCAGCTTGCA
The DNA here is from genome assembly GCF_003031625.1 of Empidonax traillii. NCBI lineage: Eukaryota > Metazoa > Chordata > Aves > Passeriformes > Tyrannidae > Empidonax > Empidonax traillii. The sequence continues at coordinate 72,584 of NW_020955221.1, forward strand.
GCAGACT
>NW_020955221.1:72710-83302 GCF_003031625.1 Empidonax traillii
CTTTTGTTTTACCTGATGGCTCATGCACAGAGCACACACGCAGGGGGGGAAGGGAAAGAAAAAATTCCTTGCTAAAATCAGAACTATGACAAGCAATGAAGTAAATTGGAATACATTACAGGTTTGTATTTTTGAGGTGCAACTTGTCCAAGGAGCAGGAGAAAGATCTCCATCCATATTTTCTTCACTTACTGGTCTTCTGGAAATTTGATAGTATTGCCAGGCATTGTTTGTAAAAAGGCAATAGCTACTAATGTCTCCCACAATCATTCAAATTTTTCCTGCTCCTCTACATTAAGCCATACTGCAACAAAACCTTCTTTTCATCCAGAAAAAGTTATTAGCTCTTATCATTATTTCGTTCACCCTAAGGAAATAATTCTATATTTTAAAAGAGTCTTCAGAAGAAATATTCTTTCTTTTTTATTTGTTTAGGGTTTTTTAATTTTTTTTTTCTAGTTAATATTCTCCATAAAAAGTTTTTAACTAATAACCGCTACCAACAATTCTAAAAATTACAAGTGTTTTATGCAATCATTGCCTACTGACATGGGCAAAATGCTGCCTTTTAAAAGGTATTAAACAATAAAAGTATTTCAAAATTTCTGGAAGGAATAGCAATGAGAGTACTTTTTCCCCAAATTCCCCCCAGAAATATGTGCATACACACTACACAGTACAGGAGCTAAAAGTCTGTCTTTCCAGAAGCATCAGACCTCCTGTGTATGTGCTAAACAGAGGTTAGCACAGTACGTATACATAAACATGTCCCCCCCGCCATGTCACTCTCTGGAGGGGACAAAATAAACACAGAGTTCAGGAGTGAAATTGTGACTGGAGAGAACAAAGGGGTGTGTGAAGGTATTTTAAAATTTGGTTTTCATTTTTTCATTATCTTACTGTGGTTTTGACTGCTAACAAACTATTTTCCCCAAGTTTTGTCTAAGACGGCAATTGATGAGTGATCTCTTCCTGAGCCTATCTAGACCCACGAGCCTTTCTTGTATTTTCTCTCCCCTGCCCAGTTCAGGATGGAAGTGATAGAGCTGCTTTGGAGGGCAACTGGCATCCAGCTAGGGTAAACCAACCACCTATGGTTGGAAAAAAAAAAAGTACAAAAGTAAGGCCTTTGTGGTATGTATGCACAATGTGTGTTGGGAAGTAAAATAAATTGGAGCATGGATGTAGTCCTTGTGTGTGCATACATGGGCTTGGAAGAAATTTAATCAGATTAAAAGAATTCCATGCTGAACATCTGAAAAATTAGATAATAAGCCTTGGATTTTCTCCAAATAGTGGATATATGAATCTAGAGCAACATAGAGATCTCAGACACTGTCAGTGCTGTTCATCTATGCTCTTTATAAAGCTGCAGAGCTATATGAACTCTCTTCCTTTTAGCATAGCAGCTGTGTACATAGACTACTGAAACCAGCTAAAAAATCCCAGACTAATATCCAGGAAATGAAGTCACACCAGTGGTCAGAACTGAATCCTGGCCTCCGGCTGGATAAAATTGTTCCTCCGTCTCTTCAGCTGTGCAAGACCAGCTTTTAGCAGTACATAAATATCTGTACACATCCACTTTTTAATTTAACCTAAAGATGCTTCTCTTCCTGTTGAAGGATAAACAATTTCCAAAAGAAAGTAGTGTTATTAAAAGGGCACATTCTTCTTCCTAATGTAAGCATAAATCAGGTCAGACATTTCCAACATTCTTGACTTCTGAGGATTACAGCTTTTAAGAGACATGTTCTCATCTCTCACATTCTGCCTTTATATATGAAACATATCAAAACTACATCAAAGAGTCAGCAATTTATATTCATGATATAGGAGGTGACCTTTTCACTCGTGAGTGTTGTAGTCATGTGGAGTGGCTAATGAGAGAACCCCTACTGAGAGGGGATAAATTTCAAACCTTCAGAATAATTATTAGACATTTTTTTGTATTTATAAACCTACCTCATTTCAAACTGTCCCTTGATTTATAAAGCCGTCTTAGTTTTGTAAGCGATAATGATAGTCTCATCCAATGCCAAAGACTGATGAATGTCCTTATAGGGGCTTCTCTTCCTGGTACTAAATGCCAGAGAAATGCAATGAAAAGTTAAAAACAGAACTATAAGGAAAAAGGATAGAGAAGGATGAAAAATTACTTAGAAGGAATGAGGGAGGGAACATCTGTACTGCACTTCACTGATGATAATCTCTGCACAGTTTATGACACAGAGGCAGTGGGAACAGTGAGGCAATCATTTTACTTGCCTGTCATCTGCAGAGAGTATTTCAAATTGCAGGGTGAAATTCTGGCTCCATTGAAGTGAGAGACAAAGCTCCTGTTGATTTAAATGAAGGCCAGGATTTCTATGGATTCCCAGAGAGGGGCAGACAGGCAGAGTGGCAGCTGTGCCATCTCCATGACTGTGTCAATCTTCATCAGGATCTTAAAAGCTTTTCTTCAATTCAGTTTCCAGAAACCTATGAAGGATTCGATAACATAGATACTTTCTCAAACATGATAAATTTAAAAAGTAGTCTCAGATAATCTGACCCTGGTTTGGAACATCTTTACATAAAAACACTGTCCTTACAAGTTTATGCATGGGTCACTATTTTAATTAATATGGGTCATTATTTTAATTAATATTTCTTTTTTTCCCCCTTTAAGAAGGGCCTCAGAACATGTAACAGACAAAAAGTATCATCTTTTGTAGTTGTCAAATTAGAGAAAGTCCCCCTGCATGACTGCAAGAGGCAGAAGAAGTTTTCCCAAAATGTCTGAGGTGCACAGTTATGAATTTCCCTGAATAAACTGTTCTCCTGATTAACAAGTAATACATGGGCACACACACTGGGGAGGACAGACCTGGTAGGTTAAAATCAGTGCATTTACAGAAGCAATTCTTTTTGTAGCAGATTTTAATAGAAGCGAGCCTTGATGGGGGAGCATCATTGATGGGTAAGTGAAGAATGACATTCAAAAGAGGAAAGCAGCTAACCACAATATGAAATGTTCTGTAAGAAAGAGAATCTGGAAGAACAAGAAGGAGAAGCTAAGAAACTGGAGAAATGAAAAACCAAAGATAGTCTTCCTATAAGCCCCTATTGTATTGCAGGTGGATGTTTATTCGAACTTATATACTATATATATACTATATGATAGGGAGGTGTGATAATTTTATATGCTACCTTACTCACCCAGTGAGAATCTGTGCAAAAAAACTTCTGGTACACATTCCCTATCACCTTAAAAATATGAAGAACTACATATTTAGTGACACTGACAGCCTACCCTGTACACACCTCTTGCTGCCACTGCAGTAGGGACAGATGGTTTGACAAGAAAATAATTTCAGTTAGATTACGATTTTTTTTAAGGTGCATAGGGAAATACATATTATGTATTTACACATATACATGCAAGTATCTGTACACGCATTTCTATATTTATATATAAAACATTCTAATACTACTTAAGTCAGTAACTGACTTCGGTGTGTCCACAATATATAAACATACTAACGCATACCTGTAGACACACACACACGCACATACACAGAGGCCAAGATATCTTGAGAATATGGTAGCTATGGTAAGTGCGGCTTTGGTTGAATTCCATCAAAGAATGTGGAAGATGCTGATAATGCCCAATTTTACTTAATGGAGAAAAAAGAAATCAGATAAAATCTGGGATTAGAATCTTACTTAATCTGACTGATTAAATATTCATAAATGAGTCAATGGAAAAGAATAAGATGCTTATTGGCTGCTGAAAAACTGGATTATTATATTAATTATTGGTTTAGACCAACTGAACTGTGCGTGTATTGGAAGGGACAGGTCAAATTTCATGGAAGTTCCACACCACAGCCCCTGGAATCCCTAACCCAGCCTCTGACTGGCTGACACAAAGGGAGCACTGCCCCTCACCCCTACCCTGAGCCCTACAGTGGTCAGTGGGCCAGAAACCCCACCTGGGAGGGGTGGCTGCTGGGGCCAGGGCAGATAAAACCAATGATGTGCTCTCTATTTTGTTCCAACCCTACCACCTGGGTGTGTCAAGGCTGGACTTGCACAGGACTCCAGGTGATGACTATAACATTCTCTTTTTCTCTGTTTTCTTTACTTCTTCTCCTCCTGTTTTAATATTTTGAGTAACTTGAGGCTGGCTGGGTTGGATTTTGCTAAGTTGTATGGGTTTGCATGTGCGCAGTCAGTGCTTTGTGGAATGCTCTATTTTGCCAAGTTCCCTTATTTTCTGAAGTTTACCTCCTGGGTACCTCAGAAGAACCTCCTGAGAAAATGTGTGTAGCTTTTCTCGTTTGTGCTCTCTCTTAAGGTGTTAAAAGAACCAAAGGATCTTCTAGTAATCCAGAGGACAAATATTGTTGGAGCCTTGTATATTTTTGAAGTAAAACCCCTTTGGTGAGCTTTTAGCTTGGGGTCCAGGGTCTTACAGCTGCTTTTTCTGTTCTGAAAGGATAGTGGCAATATATTTGTAAGAGATAGGACATTTAAGTGAATGGAAAACTTGTGAATAAGTGACCTTACAGTCTGCACTACACAAAATATGCCATGATACACATTCACATTTCCTAATCTGGAAAAAGAGGAAAAGCCTTCTGAAGAGACTGAATCTGAATCATAACAAATTATTTTCATCATTTCAGACAAGTTTAATTATCTGACTTACCTCCTTGTTTTCTAGGCTTATCTTCTGTGGACTTTGAGTCTGGTTTGTAACTTCTTAAATTCACACACTTCTTTTTTATATTCATAGACAACATCTTTTGTCTTGGATGTAGGACCACATTGTTTTTTGGGGGTGAGAAATGCTTGGCTTAAGGGAAAAAGTCTTTTAAATTGAGTGAATATTTATACACAAAATGTTCTCTTAGATAGTCACCTGTGGATAAGGTTGAAATTATTCTCATTTGTGCCAAATATTTATTTGTTCTCATCAGCACAGTGCCACATAATGTCTGCTTAACTGTTGTCATGGTTTAACCCCAGTCAGCAATAAGCCCCATGCAGCCACTTTCTTACTCTCCACATGGCACGATGGGGGAGAAATCAGTGGGTTGAGATAAAGACACTTCAGTAGGTAAGGCAAAAGCTCCACACACAAGCAAAGCAAAACATGAAATTCAGTCACTGCTTTCAGTGGGCAGACAGGTGTTCAACCATCTTCAGGAAAGCAAAACTCCATGATTCACAGTGGTTAGATTGGCTTGAATGCAGGTTCATTATCTGGTGAGTAGCATCAATTCACACACTGAGGGAAGATATTTCTATTTTTTATTCTTGCTTGTGCAGAGTAGGGAGCTAGGTGGAAAACCACAAAAGGCTGGCTCCCTGATCATCAAAATTTTACATTATTTATGCATTTTCACAAACAAAGGCATCAGCATTCATTGGTTAAAAATTACTTTTTTTACTAATTAATACTCAAACCCCTGTTTGCTAGTTTTATATCCTGCTTCTTATGCTAGTGAGTCAACATATGCAATTCTTCTCTTCCTTTGAGTCTGGGATCCATTTTGAATATGTGGTCAGTGAGTTCATACTCATGCTCACTGGTTGCTAGAATTACCTTTTTCACAGCTCTTGCTCAGTTCTGCTGACTGTTCTTTCCTCATGTGCAGCAGTTTTTTTGACTGCAGGGACATAGTTTTTCTTTGCAAAGAAAAAGCTCCAGGATTTTGTTATAAATGTTTTAGGGAAATTACTAAGTAGTGTCATCTGAGCTAATTTTCCTCAAAATTCAACTAGTATTTGGATTTCCATAAATTCAAAGTAGGCAGAAACTTTTTTTTTTTTTTTGTGATTCTTGAAAGAGAGCAAATACCTGTTCTGAAAAGAAGTGGAAGTTTGCCTTTTTTTTTTTTTTTCTGCTTCTCTGTAGTCTTGAAATTACTTACCAGCTCTAAAGTTAAAGGCTTAGCTGAAGACCTCAAATCACATTAATGGAAGACAAAGCAAAGATATGAGAACATCAAGAAGAAGCACCTCTTTAGTCCTACTGTGCAGTTTGAATATTTGATCCTCTATTCCTCCCACACACTTTTAATATTCTTCACTCTTTATTCAATAATAGTGAAGTAGCAGATACTGTTTTTATATAAGCACATGTTATTTCATTTTTTGTACCAAGAACATATGAATGCAGGTGATAGAGGATCACAGTCAATTTTCATACTGTTAACACAGTTTTTAAATCTAAACTGGTTTACTTCTTTATGGAACTTATTCAAAGATTTGAAGATTTTAATGTCCAGTACAGTGAACTACACTCCATATTCATTATTAATTATTTTAACTTGCTATCTGCCTAATATTAGCTCCAAAGACGTACAATTCCATACTATTATTCAATATAACTCACGTTAAAATAGTTCTTGAATTGCAAGGACAAACATCACAAATGGAAAACAACTTTACTGCCTTAAGATTAACTGAAAAACCTTTTGTACCTTTTGTAGGTGTGCTATGGTAGAGTTAATGTAAAGTGACACTACATCTATTCTCCGGAGTTTCCTTTTTCACTCCGTATATGGACAAGAGAAAGAGTAGAACTATAATGCCAGTCATTTACCATAAGTGGTTATTACAACACTCGTACACACCATTACTGTTAGCAACAGGCTAAGGCCAGGACAGCAAAATTCTGATTTCTATTCCTTTCTTCATGTGCTGAATAACCTTGTGAAAGCAAATTTAACTCTATTATGCTCTTATTTACCCACCTCTCATGTAAAAGAGTAATAAAGTTCATTAATACTATTAAGTACTTTAAAATCTTCATACTAAGGGAACCACAGAAGTGATTTATTACTCTTTAATGATACAAAGCTGAAAGTCAAAAGGTGCAAGCAGTCCTGATATGATAGAGGCTAATCTATGACTCTAGCAAGGCAGCAAAAACTTTTGTACTAGGAATGTGAGCAGCACAACCCAATTTCACTGCCTCTCACTTGAACCAGGCCAGCAAAGTTCAGTAAAAGTTCAGTTACTTATGCAAAGAATACTTCTCCTGTGCGGATTAGCACCATACTTCACAGCTACTCAAACAATCCAAGTGGGCATCAGTCAATGGGCATAGCTGGACATCTATGTGGACATCTAAGTGGTGCTGAGAGCCATGTCTGAAAAACTCAAAATTCTTCCAGAAATGATAGTGCAGATGCAACCCTAAGAGCTAGACTAAACAAAATCCAGATCATAAGTTTTTTAACATCTTCACTTTAGTAAAATTCCTTAGTTTTAATTAGAGCTGAGTCTGCTTAGACTTTGGAAGGTAGGAGGGTCAAGGGGGAGTCTTATTAAAATAATTTTGCTAGGCTCCTGAGACAGAATCCTCAGATATGGGTCATTCAAGTCAATGGCAAAAAAGTGAAATGAAGCAGCCAGCACGGCTGGAACACATTGCTGCTATATTTAACAAAAACAACAGGAAAAAAAAAGGTGCTATTTATCAGAGGGCAGATGAAATTCTGGGTGTACCCTGAACTCCTTCTGGAGAGCAACACTGCAAAAATGAACCTGGGCAATGTTGATTCATTGGGAAGTTGAATACGAGTCAGCAGTGCTCAGGCAGCCGGGAGGGCCAACTATGTCCTGGGAGACATCAGGCAAAGCCTTGTCAGCCAGTTGAGGAAGGGGATTGTCTCACTCTGCTCTGCATTGGTGTGACCTCACCTTGAATATTGTATGCAGTTTTGGGTGTCACAGTATAAAAAGGACATTAAGCTCTTAGAAAGTGTCCAAAGGAGGGCCATGAGGGTGGTGAATGGTCTGGAGAGGAAGCCGTTTGAGGAGTGGCTGAGGTCACTTGGTGTGTTCAGCTTGTAGAAAAGAAGACTGAGGGGAGACCTCATTGTGGTCTTCAGCATCCTCAAAAGGGGAAATGGGCAGGTATTGATCTCTTCACTCTTTTGATCAGTGACAGAACTCAAGGAAATGGCATGAAGCTGAGTCAGGAGGTTTAGGTTGGATATCAGGAAAAGGTTTCTTACCCAGAGGTTGAGCACTAGAACAGGCTCCTCAGGGAAGTGGTCATGACCCCAAGCCTGTCTGAGTTCAAGAAACATTTGGACAACACTCTCAGGCATGTGGTGTGATTCTTGGGGTGTCCTGCACAGCACCAGGAGTTGGACTTAATGATCCTGATGTGTCTCTTCCAACTCAGCGTACTTTATGATTCTATGATCATAGAACAAGGATTTTGTGCCCTTCTTTCCAATCACTAGCAGCAAAGACACTGCATATTACTACACAACACCCTCTCCTCCATATGGATACCCTTTCACTGAAATAGAAAATGCTCTCAGTTTTTATCACTTTCCCACTTTGCCTTGGTTAAGGACATGGAGTGCTCTGAACACATCTTAGCTCTGGGGCCAGGGCAGAAGCAGCACATCATACTGGGTTTGTTGTTTTTTTTTTCCTTCACTACCACCTTTTTCCTCTAACCTCCAATTTATCATGCCAAACTGGCATATGATACTAGCAGGGCACATAGGTAAGCTTGCCAGTATTCAGAATACATCTCTTTTTCTAAAGATTATGGCTGCGCTCATTATGTGATGCTGCAGCTGAAGGTAAATAGGAAATAAATTATAAGCTTGTATAAGACAGACTTGAGACTCCTCCATAGAGAAGACTGTAAGGCACCTGAGAGGTTTAGTAGCTTACACTGCTATTTTTATGACAGCTTAGTAAATATCTTCAAATATTCTCCTCATCCCCCACTGCCACTTGCTTAGGTACCATCAGTATTACTTTTTGCCTGACTGTGGGGAGCAAGGTGGGGGAGAAACTAGTGCAAGGTAGAAGAGCTGTGTGAGAGAAGGGAAGGCAATACCCAATACCCATAAAAAATTTGTTTTTAATTCCCTGGCTATCACAGATAGTGGCTGCTGCTAGCATTTAAGATAAGATTAGTCGGTGTTGTGCTATCAGCACCTCCATATTTTCCCTACAGGGACTCCTTCTGACAGGCTGAAGCTGGAGGCATGTCTGAGGATTAACACGAGCTAATGATTATACACTAAAGCTTTGGAACTGTCGGACTAATAAGATTAAGCAATACCAGATGCAGGTCCCCGTTCAGGTTAAAAATGCACTTTTTACATTACAAAGTCAGACAGATCCCTTTGAACATGCAATGAATATGGATGTTTTCAATTATCACAGTCTTCCAGGGCTATACGATATGGTAAATTAATCCCTTTAGAACATCGGAAACAGGACAAAATAGCCTTCTTGAAGCTGAAATCCCTCGTTTTAGATTTTCTTTCATGGGGATAAGCAGTGGTGCACCACACATAATTAATCTTATTACAAACAGAGAGAAATGTATTTAAAAAAAAAAAAAAAAGGCCAAAAAATTGTTTAAATATTTGAGAAACTAAGGGATGGGGGAGGTGGGAAAACTTCAAAATCAACATCTCTTAATTAATTTCCACAACAGTAAAAAACATGGAGATACTGTTCAGCAAATGAGACTATTTTCCTGTCCTTGAGGCAGCTGCAAAACACAATAATAATATTAAATAAAGTCCTTTAGGAAACAGACAATAAAAATATGTTCATTAGCAGAACAAAAGGTTTTAGAACACATTCATTTCTGTTTTAAAGTGCTCAAACTCAGTGAGTTTGGTCAGAAGAGTGTCTGAAGTAGCACAAATTTGGCTCCTTCAAATTTCTGTATGATGAGGTTGCAATTTCTGTAATGGAGAGAGTAAAGAGGGAAAATAATAGATTTAAGAAAAAGCAGAATGGTATCATATTCAGGCTGACTGAGGCCGCAGACTCTTTAAACTTGAATCTTGAGAGAAAACATGGGAGAAATGTGATTGGGCAGTCAAAAGTAGTGGCAGGAAACCCTTGAAAACCTTGGTGGTTCAATTTGTTTCAGTGGCTTCTGTTATAAACAGACCTGGGTTTCAATGAGCAGTAGCTCTTCTGTCTTTTTTGAAAGAATTAAAAAAGAATTTTGCATGAGAAAGGCAGGAAAAAAAAATGGTTTTTTGTAAAATCCAGACAGAGATTTATGGCTGTTTAAATTTTTATCATCCTAATGCTTGCAAGGGACTTGTCTTCCACTGATGATCAGCAGCAGGCAGAACACTCCAAGGCTGTTTAGATTTTTTATGTAGGTTAATGCCATTTAACTTACAAGATCATTGGTTCTCACCTCAGAAATCAGTCAATCATTCTGACTTTCCTTAAAGCTAGAAGTGATGCCAAAGCTCTTTCTCTTTTTTCATATCATGTAAGTGTATGAAGAGAGTTGAAAATCAGTACTCTAGAACATGGCTGGAAACATAACATGCATCAGCATGATTCATGGTGCCTTTTGGAAAGAAAAGAAATAAGAAAGAGCAGATTGCTTCTGGAAGCAAATATCAGAGATGTTGAAAACTAAAAGCAAAACCCAGACACCAGCTGGAATTTACAAAAAGAATAGGTGCTTTAAATTCAAAAAACGTGTTATGTAAATTTGCTCCTAAATTTTAATGTGTGTTATTTCTTACAAAAAAACACACATACCCCCCCCCCCAAAAAAAAAAAGAAAAGAAAAAAAA